>NW_027445897.1:0-300000 GCF_038048845.1 Mixophyes fleayi
TGGGGATGTGAGGTAATGGGGGTAGAAGGAGGGGGATGGGGCTAGTCTCCAGTACTAGACAAGCTATGTGTTAGTAGCACATGGTGAGGGGGTGGTTGGGTAGGAGGTGATAGTAGGGGGATGTGAGGTAATAGGGGTAGAAGGAGGGGGATGGGGCTAGTCTCCAGCACTAGACAAGCTATGTGTTAGTAGCACTTGGTGAGGGGTGGTTGGGTAGGAGGTGATAATAGGGGGATGTGAGGTAATGGGGGTAGAAGGAGGGGGATGGGGGCTAGTCTCCAGCACTAGACAAGCTATGTGTTAGTAGCACCTTGGTGAGGGGTGGTTGGGTAGGAGGTGGATGTGAGGTAATGGTGGTAGAAGGAGGGGGATGGGGGATAGTCTCCAGCACTAGACAAGCTATGTGTTAGTAGCACTTGGTGAGGGGTGGTTGGGTAGGAGGTGATAGTAGGGGGGATGTGGGGTAATGGGGGTAGAAGGAGGGTGATGGGGGCTAGTCTCCAGCACTAGACAAGCTATGTGTTAGTAGCACTTGGTGAGGGGTGGTTGGGTAGGAGGTGATAGTAGGGGGATGTGGGGTAATGGGGGTAGAAGGAGGGGGATGGGGGCTAGTCTCCAGTACTAGACAAGCTATGTGTTAGTAGCACATGGTGAGGGGGTGGTTGGGTAGGAGGTGATAGTAGGGGGATGTGAGGTAATGGGGGTAGAAGGAGGGGGATGGGGGCTAGTCTCCAGTACTAGACAAGCTATGTGTTAGTAGCACATGGTGAGGGGGTGGTTGGGTAGGAGGTGATAGTAGGGGGATGTGGGGTAATGGGGGTAGAAGGAGGGGGATGGGGGCTAGTCTCCAGTACTAGACAAGCTATGTGTTAGTAGCACATGGTGAGGGGGTGGTTGGGTAGGAGGTGATAGTAGGGGATGTGAGGTAATGGGGGTAGAAGGAGGGGGATGGGGGCTAGTCTCCAGTACTAGACAAGCTATGTGTTAATAGCACATGGTGAGGGGTGGTTGGGTAGGAGGTGATAGTAGGGGGATGTGAGGTAATGGGGGTAGAAGGAGGGGGATGGGGCTAGTCTCCAGTACTAGACAAGCTATGTGTTAGTAGCACATGGTGAGGGGGTGGTTGGGTAGGAGGTGATAGTAGGGGGATGTGAGGTAATAGGGGTAGAAGGAGGGGGATGGGGCTAGTCTCCAGCACTAGACAAGCTATGTGTTAGGGGCACTTGGTGAGGGGGTGGTTGGGTAGGAGGTGATAGTAGGGGGATGTGGGGTAATGGGGGGTGGAAGGAGGGGATGGGAGCTAGTCTCCAGCACTAGATAAGCTATGTGTTAGTGGCACTTGGTGAGGGGTGGTTGGGTAGGAGGTGATAGTAGGGGGATGTGGGGTAATGGGGGTAGAAGGAGGGGGATGGGGGCTAGTCTCCAGCACTAGACAAGCTATGTGTTAGTGGCACTTGGTGAGGGGGTGTTGGGTAGGAGGTGATAGTAGGTGGGATGTGGGGTAATGGGGGTAGAAGGAGGGGGATGGGGGACAGTCTCCAGCACTAGACAAGCTATGTGTTAGTAGCACTTGGTGAGGGGTGGTTGGGTAGGAGGTGATAGTAGGTGGGATGTGAGGGAATGGTGGTAGAAGGAGGGGGATGGGGGCTAGTCTCCAGCACTAGACAAGCTATGTGTTAGTAGCACTTGGTGAGGGTGGTTGGGTAGGAGGTGGGATGTGAGGTAATGGTGGTAGAAGGAGGGGGATGGGGGATAGTCTCCAGCACTAGACAAGCTATGTGTTAGTAGCACTTGGTGAGGGGTGGTTGGGTAGGAGGTGATAGTAGGGGGATGTGGGGTAATGGGGGTAGAAGGAGGGTGATGGGGCTAGTCTCCAGCACTAGACAAGCTATGTGTTAGTAGCACTTGGTGAGGGGTGGTTGGGTAGGAGGTGGGATGTGAGGTAATGGTGGTAGAAGGAGGGGGATGGGGGATAGTCTCCAGCACTAGACAAGCTATGTGTTAGTAGCACATGGTGAGGGGGTGGTTGGGTAGGAGGTGATAGTAGGGGGATGTGAGGTAATAGGGTAGAAGGAGGTGGATGGGCTAGTCTCCAGCACTAGACAAGCTATGTGTTAGTAGCACTTGGTGAGGGGTGGTTGGGTAGGAGGTGATAATAGGGGATGTGAGGTAATGGGGTAGAAGGAGGGGGATGGGGCTAGTCTCCAGCACTAGACAAGCTATGTGTTAGTAGCACTTGGTGAGGGGTGGTTGGGTAGGAGGTGGGATGTGAGGTAATGGTGGTAGAAGGAGGGGGATGGGGGATAGTCTCCAGCACTAGACAAGCTATGTGTTAGTAGCACTTGGTGAGGGGCGGTTGGGTAGGAGGTGATAGTAGGGGGGATGTGGGGTAATGGGGGTAGAAGGAGGGTGATGGGGGCTAGTCTCCAGCACTAGACAAGCTATGTGTTAGTAGCACTTGGTGAGGGGTGGTTGGGTAGGAGGTGATAGTAGGGGGATGTGGGGTAATGGGGGTAGAAGGAGGGGGATGGGGCTAGTCTCCAGTACTAGACAAGCTATGTGTTAGTAGCACATGGTAAGGGGGTGGTTGGGTAGGAGGTGATAGTAGGGGATGTGAGGTAATGGGGGTAGAAGGAGGGGATGGGGGCTAGTCTCCAGTACTAGACAAGCTATGTGTTAGTAGCACATGGTGAGGGGGTGGTTGGGTAGGAGGTGATAGTAGGGGGATGTGGGGTAATGGGGGTAGAAGGAGGGGGATGGGGGCTAGTCTCCAGTACTAGACAAGCTATGTGTTAGTAGCACATGGTGAGGGGGTGGTTGGGTAGGAGGTGATAGTAGGGGGATGTGAGGTAATGGGGGTAGAAGGAGGGGGATGGGGGCTAGTCTCCAGTACTAGACAAGCTATGTGTTAATAGCACATGGTGAGGGGGTGGTTGGGTAGGAGGTGATAGTAGGGGGATGTGAGGTAATGGGGTAGAAGGAGGGGGATGGGGCTAGTCTCCAGTACTAGACAAGCTATGTGTTAGTAGCACATGGTGAGGGGGTGGTTGGGTAGGAGGTGATAGTAGGGGGATGTGAGGTAATAGGGGTAGAAGGAGGGGGATGGGGCTAGTCTCCAGCACTAGACAAGCTATGTGTTAGGGGCACTTGGTGAGGGGGTGGTTGGGTAGGAGGTGATAGTAGGGGGATGTGGGGTAATGGGGGGTGGAAGGAGGGGATGGGAGCTAGTCTCCAGCACTAGACAAGCTATGTGTTAGTGGCACTTGGTGAGGGGTGGTTGGGTAGGAGGTGATAGTAGGGGGATGTGGGGTAATGGGGGTAGAAGGAGGGGGATGGGGGCTAGTCTCCAGCACTAGACAAGCTATGTGTTAGTGGCACTTGGTGAGGGGGTGGTTGGGTAGGAGGTGATAGTAGGTGGGATGTGGGGTAATGGGGGTAGAAGGAGGGGGATGGGGGACAGTCTCCAGCACTAGACAAGCTATGTGTTAGTAGCACTAGGTGAGGGGTGGTTGGGTAGGAGGTGATAGTAGGTGGGATGTGAGGGAATGGTGGTAGAAGGAGGGGGATGGGGGCTAGTCTCCAGCACTAGACAAGCTATGTGTTAGTAGCACTTGGTGAGGGGTGGTTGGGTAGGAGGTGGGATGTGAGGTAATGGTGGTAGAAGGAGGGGGATGGGGGATAGTCTCCAGCACTAGACAAGCTATGTGTTAGTAGCACTTGGTGAGGGGTGGTTGGGTAGGAGGTGATAGTAGGGGGGATGTGGGGTAATGGGGGTAGAAGGAGGGTGATGGGGGCTAGTCTCCAGCACTAGACAAGCTATGTGTTAGTAGCACTTGGTGAGGGGTGGTTGGGTAGGAGGTGATAGTAGGGGGATGTGGGGTAATGGGGGGTAGAAGGAGGGGGGTGGGGGCTAGTCTCCAGCACTAGACAAGCTATGTGTTAGGGGCACTTGGTGAGGGGTGGTTGGGTAGGAGGTGATAATAGGGGGATGTGAGGTAATGGGGGTAGAAGGAGGGGGATGGGGGCTAGTCTCCAGCACTAGACAAGCTATGTGTTAGTAGCACTTGGTGAGGGGTGGTTGGGTAGGAGGTGATAGTAGGGGGATGTGGGGTAATGGGGGTAGAAGGAGGGGGATGGGGGCTAGTCTCCAGCACTAGACAAGCTATGTGTTAGTAGCACTTGGTGAGGGGTGGTTGGGTAGGAGGTGGGATGTGAGGTAATGGTGGTAGAAGGAGGGGGATGGGGGATAGTCTCCAGCACTAGACAAGCTATGTGTTAGTAGCACTTGGTGAGGGGTGGTTGGGTAGGAGGTGATAGTAGGGGATGTGGGGTAATGGGGGTAGAAGGAGGGATTGGGGGCTAGTCTCCAGCACTAGACAAGCTATGTGTTAGTAGCACTTGGTAAGGGGTGGTTGGGTAGGAGGTGATAGTAGGGGGATGTGGGGTAATGGGGGTAGAAGGAGGGGGATGGGGGCTAGTCTCCAGTACTAGACAAGCTATGTGTTAGTAGCACATGGTGAGGGGGTGGTTGGGTAGGAGGTGATAGTAGGGGGATGTGAGGTAATGGGGGTAGAAAGAGGGGGATGGGGGCTAGTCTCCAGTACTAGACAAGCTATGTGTTAGTAGCACATGGTGAGGGGGTGGTTGGGTAGGAGGTGATAGTAGGGGGATGTGGGGTAATGGGGGTAGAAGGAGGGGGATGGGGGCTAGTCTCCAGTACTAGACAAGCTATGTGTTAGTAGCACATGGTGAGGGGGTGGTTGGGTAGGAGGTGATAGTAGGGGGATGTGAGGTAATGGGGGTAGAAAGAGGGGGATGGGGGCTAGTCTCCAGTACTAGACAAGCTATGTGTTAGTAGCACATGGTGAGGGGGTGGTTGGGTAGGAGGTGATAGTAGGGGGATGTGGGGTAATGGGGGTAGAAGGAGGGGGATGGGGGCTAGTCTCCAGCACTAGACAAGCTATGTGTTAGTAGCACTTGGTGAGGGGTGGTTGGGTAGGAGGTGGGATGTGAGGTAATGGTGGTAGAAGGAGGGGGATGGGGGATAGTCTCCAGCACTAGACAAGCTATGTGTTAGTAGCACTTGGTGAGGGGCGGTTGGGTAGGAGGTGATAGTAGGGGGGATGTGGGGTAATGGGGGTAGAAGGAGGGTGATGGGGGCTAGTCTCCAGCACTAGACAAGCTATGTGTTAGTAGCACTTGGTGAGGGGTGGTTGGGTAGGAGGTGATAGTAGGGGGATGTGGGGTAATGGGGGTAGAAGGAGGGGGATGGGGGCTAGTCTCCAGTACTAGACAAGCTATGTGTTAGTAGCACATGGTAAGGGGGTGGTTGGGTAGGAGGTGATAGTAGGGGGATGTGAGGTAATGGGGGTAGAAGGAGGGGGATGGGGGCTAGTCTCCAGTACTAGACAAGCTATGTGTTAGTAGCACATGGTGAGGGGGTGGTTGGGTAGGAGGTGATAGTAGGGGGATGTGGGGTAATGGGGGTAGAAGGAGGGGGATGGGGGCTAGTCTCCAGTACTAGACAAGCTATGTGTTAGTAGCACATGGTGAGGGGGTGGTTGGGTAGGAGGTGATAGTAGGGGGATGTGAGGTAATGGGGGTAGAAGGAGGGGGATGGGGGCTAGTCTCCAGTACTAGACAAGCTATGTGTTAATAGCACATGGTGAGGGGGTGGTTGGGTAGGAGGTGATAGTAGGGGGATGTGAGGTAATGGGGGTAGAAGGAGGGGGATGGGGCTAGTCTCCAGTACTAGACAAGCTATGTGTTAGTAGCACATGGTGAGGGGGTGGTTGGGTAGGAGGTGATAGTAGGGGGATGTGAGGTAATAGGGGTAGAAGGAGGGGGATGGGGCTAGTCTCCAGCACTAGACAAGCTATGTGTTAGGGGCACTTGGTGAGGGGGTGGTTGGGTAGGAGGTGATAGTAGGGGGATGTGGGGTAATGGGGGGTGGAAGGAGGGGATGGGAGCTAGTCTCCAGCACTAGACAAGCTATGTGTTAGTGGCACTTGGTGAGGGGTGGTTGGGTAGGAGGTGATAGTAGGGGGATGTGGGGTAATGGGGGTAGAAGGAGGGGGATGGGGGCTAGTCTCCAGCACTAGACAAGCTATGTGTTAGTGGCACTTGGTGAGGGGGTGGTTGGGTAGGAGGTGATAGTAGGTGGGATGTGGGGTAATGGGGGTAGAAGGAGGGGGATGGGGGATAGTCTCCAGCACTAGACAAGCTATGTGTTAGTAGCACTTGGTGAGGGGTGGTTGGGTAGGAGGTGATAGTAGGGGGGATGTGGGGTAATGGGGGTAGAAGGAGGGTGATGGGGGCTAGTCTCCAGCACTAGACAAGCTATGTGTTAGTAGCACTTGGTGAGGGGTGGTTGGGTAGGAGGTGATAGTAGGGGGATGTGGGGTAATGGGGGGTAGAAGGAGGGGGGTGGGGGCTAGTCTCCAGCACTAGACAAGCTATGTGTTAGGGGCACTTGGTGAGGGGTGGTTGGGTAGGAGGTGATAATAGGGGGATGTGAGGTAATGGGGGTAGAAGGAGGGGGATGGGGGCTAGTCTCCAGCACTAGACAAGCTATGTGTTAGTAGCACTTGGTGAGGGGTGGTTGGGTAGGAGGTGATAGTAGGGGGATGTGGGGTAATGGGGGTAGAAGGAGGGGGATGGGGGCTAGTCTCCAGCACTAGACAAGCTATGTGTTAGTAGCACTTGGTGAGGGGTGGTTGGGTAGGAGGTGGGATGTGAGGTAATGGTGGTAGAAGGAGGGGGATGGGGGATAGTCTCCAGCACTAGACAAGCTATGTGTTAGTAGCACTTGGTGAGGGGTGGTTGGGTAGGAGGTGATAGTAGGGGATGTGGGGTAATGGGGGTAGAAGGAGGGATTGGGGGCTAGTCTCCAGCACTAGACAAGCTATGTGTTAGTAGCACTTGGTAAGGGGTGGTTGGGTAGGAGGTGATAGTAGGGGGATGTGGGGTAATGGGGGTAGAAGGAGGGGGATGGGGGCTAGTCTCCAGTACTAGACAAGCTATGTGTTAGTAGCACATGGTGAGGGGGTGGTTGGGTAGGAGGTGATAGTAGGGGGATGTGAGGTAATGGGGGTAGAAAGAGGGGGATGGGGGCTAGTCTCCAGTACTAGACAAGCTATGTGTTAGTAGCACATGGTGAGGGGGTGGTTGGGTAGGAGGTGATAGTAGGGGGATGTGGGGTAATGGGGGTAGAAGGAGGGGGATGGGGGCTAGTCTCCAGTACTAGACAAGCTATGTGTTAGTAGCACATGGTGAGGGGGTGGTTGGGTAGGAGGTGATAGTAGGGGGATGTGAGGTAATGGGGGTAGAAAGAGGGGGATGGGGGCTAGTCTCCAGTACTAGACAAGCTATGTGTTAGTAGCACATGGTGAGGGGGTGGTTGGGTAGGAGGTGATAGTAGGGGGATGTGGGGTAATGGGGGTAGAAGGAGGGGGATGGGGGCTAGTCTCCAGCACTAGACAAGCTATGTGTTAGTAGCACTTGGTGAGGGGTGGTTGGGTAGGAGGTGGGATGTGAGGTAATGGTGGTAGAAGGAGGGGGATGGGGGATAGTCTCCAGCACTAGACAAGCTATGTGTTAGTAGCACTTGGTGAGGGGCGGTTGGGTAGGAGGTGATAGTAGGGGGGATGTGGGGTAATGGGGGTAGAAGGAGGGTGATGGGGGCTAGTCTCCAGCACTAGACAAGCTATGTGTTAGTAGCACTTGGTGAGGGGTGGTTGGGTAGGAGGTGATAGTAGGGGGATGTGGGGTAATGGGGGTAGAAGGAGGGGGATGGGGGCTAGTCTCCAGTACTAGACAAGCTATGTGTTAGTAGCACATGGTAAGGGGGTGGTTGGGTAGGAGGTGATAGTAGGGGGATGTGAGGTAATGGGGGTAGAAGGAGGGGGATGGGGGCTAGTCTCCAGTACTAGACAAGCTATGTGTTAGTAGCACATGGTGAGGGGGTGGTTGGGTAGGAGGTGATAGTAGGGGGATGTGGGGTAATGGGGGTAGAAGGAGGGGATGGGGGCTAGTCTCCAGTACTAGACAAGCTATGTGTTAGTAGCACATGGTGAGGGGGTGGTTGGGTAGGAGGTGATAGTAGGGGATGTGAGGTAATGGGGGTAGAAGGAGGGGGATGGGGGCTAGTCTCCAGTACTAGACAAGCTATGTGTTAATAGCACATGGTGAGGGGGTGGTTGGGTAGGAGTGATAGTAGGGGGATGTGAGGTAATGGGGGTAGAAGGAGGGGGATGGGGCTAGTCTCCAGTACTAGACAAGCTATGTGTTAGTAGCACATGGTGAGGGGGTGGTTGGGTAGGAGGTGATAGTAGGGGGATGTGAGGTAATAGGGGTAGAAGGAGGGGGATGGGGCTAGTCTCCAGCACTAGACAAGCTATGTGTTAGGGGCACTTGGTGAGGGGGTGGTTGGGTAGGAGGTGATAGTAGGGGGATGTGGGGTAATGGGGGGTGGAAGGAGGGGATGGGAGCTAGTCTCCAGCACTAGACAAGCTATGTGTTAGTGGCACTTGGTGAGGGGTGGTTGGGTAGGAGGTGATAGTAGGGGGATGTGGGGTAATGGGGGTAGAAGGAGGGGGATGGGGGCTAGTCTCCAGCACTAGACAAGCTATGTGTTAGTGGCACTTGGTGAGGGGGTGGTTGGGTAGGAGGTGATAGTAGGTGGGATGTGGGGTAATGGGGGTAGAAGGAGGGGGATGGGGGACAGTCTCCAGCACTAGACAAGCTATGTGTTAGTAGCACTTGGTGAGGGGTGGTTGGGTAGGAGGTGATAGTAGGTGGGATGTGAGGGAATGGTGGTAGAAGGAGGGGGATGGGGGCTAGTCTCCAGCACTAGACAAGCTATGTGTTAGTAGCACTTGGTGAGGGGTGGTTGGGTAGGAGGTGGGATGTGAGGTAATGGTGGTAGAAGGAGGGGGATGGGGGATAGTCTCCAGCACTAGACAAGCTATGTGTTAGTAGCACTTGGTGAGGGGTGGTTGGGTAGGAGGTGATAGTAGGGGGGATGTGGGGTAATGGGGGTAGAAGGAGGGTGATGGGGGCTAGTCTCCAGCACTAGACAAGCTATGTGTTAGTAGCACTTGGTGAGGGGTGGTTGGGTAGGAGGTGATAGTAGGGGGATGTGGGGTAATGGGGGGTAGAAGGAGGGGGGTGGGGGCTAGTCTCCAGCACTAGACAAGCTATGTGTTAGGGGCACTTGGTGAGGGGTGGTTGGGTAGGAGGTGATAATAGGGGGATGTGAGGTAATGGGGGTAGAAGGAGGGGGATGGGGGCTAGTCTCCAGCACTAGACAAGCTATGTGTTAGTAGCACTTGGTGAGGGGTGGTTGGGTAGGAGGTGATAGTAGGGGGATGTGGGGTAATGGGGGTAGAAGGAGGGGGATGGGGGCTAGTCTCCAGCACTAGACAAGCTATGTGTTAGTAGCACTTGGTGAGGGGTGGTTGGGTAGGAGGTGGGATGTGAGGTAATGGTGGTAGAAGGAGGGGGATGGGGGATAGTCTCCAGCACTAGACAAGCTATGTGTTAGTAGCACTTGGTGAGGGGTGGTTGGGTAGGAGGTGATAGTAGGGGATGTGGGGTAATGGGGGTAGAAGGAGGGATTGGGGGCTAGTCTCCAGCACTAGACAAGCTATGTGTTAGTAGCACTTGGTGAGGGGTGGTTGGGTAGGAGGTGATAGTAGGGGGATGTGGGGTAATGGGGGTAGAAGGAGAGGGATGGGGGCTAGTCTCCAGTACTAGACAAGCTATGTGTTAGTAGCACATGGTGAGGGGGTGGTTGGGTAGGAGGTGATAGTAGGGGGATGTGAGGTAATGGGGGTAGAAAGAGGGGGATGGGGGCTAGTCTCCAGTACTAGACAAGCTATGTGTTAGTAGCACATGGTGAGGGGGTGGTTGGGTAGGAGGTGATAGTAGGGGGATGTGGGGTAATGGGGGTAGAAGGAGGGGGATGGGGGCTAGTCTCCAGTACTAGACAAGCTATGTGTTAGTAGCACATGGTGAGGGGGTGGTTGGGTAGGAGGTGATAGTAGGGGGATGTGAGGTAATGGGGGTAGGAGGAGGGGGATGGGGGCTAGTCTCCAGTACTAGACAAGCTATGTGTTAATAGCACATGGTGAGGGGGTGGTTGGGTAGGAGGTGATAGTAGGGGGATGTGAGGTAATGGGGGTAGAAGGAGGGGGATGGGGCTAGTCTCCAGTACTAGACAAGCTATGTGTTAGTAGCACATGGTGAGGGGGTGGTTGGGTAGGAGGTGATAGTAGGGGGATGTGAGGTAATAGGGGTAGAAGGAGGGGGATGGGGCTAGTCTCCAGCACTAGACAAGCTATGTGTTAGGGGCACTTGGTGAGGGGGTGGTTGGGTAGGAGGTGATAGTAGGGGGATGTGGGGTAATGGGGGGTGGAAGGAGGGGATGGGAGCTAGTCTCCAGCACTAGACAAGCTATGTGTTAGTGGCACTTGGTGAGGGGTGGTTGGGTAGGAGGTGATAGTAGGGGGATGTGGGGTAATGGGGGTAGAAGGAGGGGGATGGGGGCTAGTCTCCAGCACTAGACAAGCTATGTGTTAGTGGCACTTGGTGAGGGGGTGGTTGGGTAGGAGGTGATAGTAGGTGGGATGTGGGGTAATGGGGGTAGAAGGAGGGGGATGGGGGACAGTCTCCAGCACTAGACAAGCTATGTGTTAGTAGCACTTGGTGAGGGGTGGTTGGGTAGGAGGTGATAGTAGGTGGGATGTGAGGGAATGGTGGTAGAAGGAGGGGGATGGGGGCTAGTCTCCAGCACTAGACAAGCTATGTGTTAGTAGCACTTGGTGAGGGGTGGTTGGGTAGGAGGTGGGATGTGAGGTAATGGTGGTAGAAGGAGGGGGATGGGGGATAGTCTCCAGCACTAGACAAGCTATGTGTTAGTAGCACTTGGTGAGGGGTGGTTGGGTAGGAGGTGATAGTAGGGGGGATGTGGGGTAATGGGGGTAGAAGGAGGGTGATGGGGGCTAGTCTCCAGCACTAGACAAGCTATGTGTTAGTAGCACTTGGTGAGGGGTGGTTGGGTAGGAGGTGATAGTAGGGGGATGTGGGGTAATGGGGGTAGAAGGAGGGGGATGGGGGCTAGTCTCCAGTACTAGACAAGCTATGTGTTAGTAGCACATGGTGAGGGGGTGGTTGGGTAGGAGGTGATAGTAGGGGGATGTGAGGTAATGGGGGTAGAAGGAGGGGGATGGGGGCTAGTCTCCAGTACTAGACAAGCTATGTGTTAGTAGCACATGGTGAGGGGGTGGTTGGGTAGGAGGTGATAGTAGGTGGGATGTGGGGTAATGGGGGTAGAAGGAGGGGGATGGGGGACAGTCTCCAGCACTAGACAAGCTATGTGTTAGTAGCACTTGGTGAGGGGTGGTTGGGTAGGAGGTGATAGTAGGTGGGATGTGAGGGAATGGTGGTAGAAGGAGGGGGATGGGGGCTAGTCTCCAGCACTAGACAAGCTATGTGTTAGTAGCACTTGGTGAGGGGTGGTTGGGTAGGAGGTGGGATGTGAGGTAATGGTGGTAGAAGGAGGGGGATGGGGGATAGTCTCCAGCACTAGACAAGCTATGTGTTAGTAGCACTTGGTGAGGGGTGGTTGGGTAGGAGGTGATAGTAGGGGGGATGTGGGGTAATGGGGGTAGAAGGAGGGTGATGGGGGCTAGTCTCCAGCACTAGACAAGCTATGTGTTAGTAGCACTTGGTGAGGGGTGGTTGGGTAGGAGGTGATAGTAGGGGGATGTGGGGTAATGGGGGGTAGAAGGAGGGGGGTGGGGGCTAGTCTCCAGCACTAGACAAGCTATGTGTTAGGGGCACTTGGTGAGGGGTGGTTGGGTAGGAGGTGATAATAGGGGGATGTGAGGTAATGGGGGTAGAAGGAGGGGGATGGGGGCTAGTCTCCAGCACTAGACAAGCTATGTGTTAGTAGCACTTGGTGAGGGGTGGTTGGGTAGGAGGTGATAGTAGGGGGATGTGGGGTAATGGGGGTAGAAGGAGGGGGATGGGGGCTAGTCTCCAGCACTAGACAAGCTATGTGTTAGTAGCACTTGGTGAGGGGTGGTTGGGTAGGAGGTGGGATGTGAGGTAATGGTGGTAGAAGGAGGGGGATGGGGGATAGTCTCCAGCACTAGACAAGCTATGTGTTAGTAGCACTTGGTGAGGGGTGGTTGGGTAGGAGGTGATAGTAGGGGATGTGGGGTAATGGGGGTAGAAGGAGGGATTGGGGGCTAGTCTCCAGCACTAGACAAGCTATGTGTTAGTAGCACTTGGTGAGGGGTGGTTGGGTAGGAGGTGATAGTAGGGGGATGTGGGGTAATGGGGGTAGAAGGAGGGGGATGGGGGCTAGTCTCCAGTACTAGACAAGCTATGTGTTAGTAGCACATGGTGAGGGGGTGGTTGGGTAGGAGGTGATAGTAGGGGGATGTGAGGTAATGGGGGTAGAAAGAGGGGGATGGGGGCTAGTCTCCAGTACTAGACAAGCTATGTGTTAGTAGCACATGGTGAGGGGGTGGTTGGGTAGGAGGTGATAGTAGGGGGATGTGGGGTAATGGGGGTAGAAGGAGGGGGATGGGGGCTAGTCTCCAGTACTAGACAAGCTATGTGTTAGTAGCACATGGTGAGGGGGTGGTTGGGTAGGAGGTGATAGTAGGGGGATGTGAGGTAATGGGGGTAGAAGGAGGGGGATGGGGCTAGTCTCCAGTACTAGACAAGCTATGTGTTAGTAGCACATGGTGAGGGGGTGGTTGGGTAGGAGGTGATAGTAGGGGGATGTGAGGTAATAGGGGTAGAAGGAGGGGGATGGGGCTAGTCTCCAGCACTAGACAAGCTATGTGTTAGGGGCACTTGGTGAGGGGGTGGTTGGGTAGGAGGTGATAGTAGGGGGATGTGGGGTAATGGGGGGTGGAAGGAGGGGATGGGAGCTAGTCTCCAGCACTAGACAAGCTATGTGTTAGTGGCACTTGGTGAGGGGTGGTTGGGTAGGAGGTGATAGTAGGGGGATGTGGGGTAATGGGGGTAGAAGGAGGGGGATGGGGGCTAGTCTCCAGCACTAGACAAGCTATGTGTTAGTGGCACTTGGTGAGGGGGTGGTTGGGTAGGAGGTGATAGTAGGTGGGATGTGGGGTAATGGGGGTAGAAGGAGGGGGATGGGGGACAGTCTCCAGCACTAGACAAGCTATGTGTTAGTAGCACTTGGTGAGGGGTGGTTGGGTAGGAGGTGATAGTAGGTGGGATGTGAGGGAATGGTGGTAGAAGGAGGGGGATGGGGGCTAGTCTCCAGCACTAGACAAGCTATGTGTTAGTAGCACTTGGTGAGGGGTGGTTGGGTAGGAGGTGGGATGTGAGGTAATGGTGGTAGAAGGAGGGGGATGGGGGATAGTCTCCAGCACTAGACAAGCTATGTGTTAGTAGCACTTGGTGAGGGGTGGTTGGGTAGGAGGTGATAGTAGGGGGGATGTGGGGTAATGGGGGTAGAAGGAGGGTGATGGGGGCTAGTCTCCAGCACTAGACAAGCTATGTGTTAGTAGCACTTGGTGAGGGGTGGTTGGGTAGGAGGTGATAGTAGGGGGATGTGGGGTAATGGGGGTAGAAGGAGGGGGATGGGGGCTAGTCTCCAGTACTAGACAAGCTATGTGTTAGTAGCACATGGTGAGGGGGTGGTTGGGTAGGAGGTGATAGTAGGGGGATGTGAGGTAATGGGGGTAGAAGGAGGGGGATGGGGGCTAGTCTCCAGTACTAGACAAGCTATGTGTTAGTAGCACATGGTGAGGGGGTGGTTGGGTAGGAGGTGATAGTAGGGGGATGTGGGGTAATGGGGGTAGAAGGAGGGGGATGGGGGCTAGTCTCCAGTACTAGACAAGCTATGTGTTAGTAGCACATGGTGAGGGGGTGGTTGGGTAGGAGGTGATAGTAGGGGGATGTGAGGTAATGGGGGTAGAAGGAGGGGGATGGGGGCTAGTCTCCAGTACTAGACAAGCTATGTGTTAATAGCACATGGTGAGGGGGTGGTTGGGTAGGAGGTGATAGTAGGGGGATGTGAGGTAATGGGGGTAGAAGGAGGGGGATGGGGCTAGTCTCCAGTACTAGACAAGCTATGTGTTAGTAGCACATGGTGAGGGGGTGGTTGGGTAGGAGGTGATAGTAGGGGGATGTGAGGTAATAGGGGTAGAAGGAGGGGGATGGGGCTAGTCTCCAGCACTAGACAAGCTATGTGTTAGGGGCACTTGGTGAGGGGGTGGTTGGGTAGGAGGTGATAGTAGGGGGATGTGGGGTAATGGGGGTAGAAGGAGGGGGATGGGGGCTAGTCTCCAGCACTAGACAAGCTATGTGTTAGTGGCACTTGGTGAGGGGGTGGTTGGGTAGGAGGTGATAGTAGGTGGGATGTGGGGTAATGGGGGTAGAAGGAGGGGGATGGGGGACAGTCTCCAGCACTAGACAAGCTATGTGTTAGTAGCACTTGGTGAGGGGTGGTTGGGTAGGAGGTGATAGTAGGTGGGATGTGAGGGAATGGTGGTAGAAGGAGGGGGATGGGGGCTAGTCTCCAGCACTAGACAAGCTATGTGTTAGTAGCACTTGGTGAGGGGTGGTTGGGTAGGAGGTGGGATGTGAGGTAATGGTGGTAGAAGGAGGGGGATGGGGGATAGTCTCCAGCACTAGACAAGCTATGTGTTAGTGGCACTTGGTGAGGGGGTGGTTGGGTAGGAGGTGATAGTAGGTGGGATGTGGGGTAATGGGGGTAGAAGGAGGGGGATGGGGGACAGTCTCCAGCACTAGACAAGCTATGTGTTAGTAGCACTTGGTGAGGGGTGGTTGGGTAGGAGGTGATAGTAGGTGGGATGTGAGGGAATGGTGGTAGAAGGAGGGGGATGGGGGCTAGTCTCCAGTACTAGACAAGCTATGTGTTAGTAGCACATGGTGAGGGGGTGGTTGGGTAGGAGGTGATAGTAGGGGGATGTGAGGTAATAGGGGTAGAAGGAGGGGGATGGGGCTAGTCTCCAGCACTAGACAAGCTATGTGTTAGGGGCACTTGGTGAGGGGGTGGTTGGGTAGGAGGTGATAGTAGGGGGATGTGGGGTAATGGGGGTAGAAGGAGGGGGATGGGGGCTAGTCTCCAGTACTAGACAAGCTATGTGTTAGTAGCACATGGTGAGGGGGTGGTTGGGTAGGAGGTGATAGTAGGGGGATGTGAGGTAATGGGGGTAGAAGGAGGGGGATGGGGGCTAGTCTCCAGTACTAGACAAGCTATGTGTTAATAGCACATGGTGAGGGGGTGGTTGGGTAGGAGGTGATAGTAGGGGGATGTGAGGTAATGGGGGTAGAAGGAGGGGGATGGGGCTAGTCTCCAGTACTAGACAAGCTATGTGTTAGTAGCACATGGTGAGGGGGTGGTTGGGTAGGAGGTGATAGTAGGGGGATGTGAGGTAATAGGGGTAGAAGGAGGGGGATGGGGCTAGTCTCCAGCACTAGACAAGCTATGTGTTAGGGGCACTTGGTGAGGGGGTGGTTGGGTAGGAGGTGATAGTAGGGGGATGTGGGGTAATGGGGGTAGAAGGAGGGGGATGGGGGCTAGTCTCCAGCACTAGACAAGCTATGTGTTAGTGGCACTTGGTGAGGGGGTGGTTGGGTAGGAGGTGATAGTAGGTGGGATGTGGGGTAATGGGGGTAGAAGGAGGGGGATGGGGGACAGTCTCCAGCACTAGACAAGCTATGTGTTAGTAGCACTTGGTGAGGGGTGGTTGGGTAGGAGGTGATAGTAGGTGGGATGTGAGGGAATGGTGGTAGAAGGAGGGGGATGGGGGCTAGTCTCCAGCACTAGACAAGCTATGTGTTAGTAGCACTTGGTGAGGGGTGGTTGGGTAGGAGGTGGGATGTGAGGTAATGGTGGTAGAAGGAGGGGGATGGGGGATAGTCTCCAGCACTAGACAAGCTATGTGTTAGTGGCACTTGGTGAGGGGGTGGTTGGGTAGGAGGTGATAGTAGGTGGGATGTGGGGTAATGGGGGTAGAAGGAGGGGGATGGGGGACAGTCTCCAGCACTAGACAAGCTATGTGTTAGTAGCACTTGGTGAGGGGTGGTTGGGTAGGAGGTGATAGTAGGTGGGATGTGAGGGAATGGTGGTAGAAGGAGGGGGATGGGGGCTAGTCTCCAGCACTAGACAAGCTATGTGTTAGTAGCACTTGGTGAGGGGTGGTTGGGTAGGAGGTGGGATGTGAGGTAATGGTGGTAGAAGGAGGGGGATGGGGGATAGTCTCCAGCACTAGACAAGCTATGTGTTAGTAGCACTTGGTGAGGGGTGGTTGGGTAGGAGGTGATAATAGGGGGATGTGGGGTAATGGGGGTAGAAGGAGGGTGATGGGGGCTAGTCTCCAGCACTAGACAAGCTATGTGTTAGTAGCACTTGGTGAGGGGTGGTTGGGTAGGAGGTGATAATAGGGGGATGTGAGGTAATGGGGGTAGAAGGAGGGGGATGGGGGCTAGTCTCCAGCACTAGACAAGCTATGTGTTAGTAGCACTTGGTGAGGGGTGGTTGGGTAGGAGGTGATAGTAGGGGGATGTGGGGTAATGGGGGTAGAAGGAGGGGGATGGGGGCTAGTCTCCAGCACTAGACAAGCTATGTGTTAGTAGCACTTGGTGAGGGGTGGTTGGGTAGGAGGTGATAGTAGGGGGATGTGAGGTAATGGAGGTAGAAGGAGGGGGATGGGGCTAGTCATGGTGTGTGAGCCCCTCTGTGGTGTATGGGGTGTAGCTGGTCTGGGTATTAAGTCTCTCACAGCTCTACCATTATAATAACCAGCTCTGCTATTACTAACAGCCTTCTGCTGACTGCAGCACAATGAGGATTATGTAGCAGCTGATGTGAGAGCTCAGCCGCATGTATGAAGCCCTGATGGCCGGGAGGCTGCACATAAACATGGGGGAACTCTATGGGGGTAATTCCCGCTGTCTGATATATTATTATAGGGAGATATTACCTCAGCCTTGTACAGGGCCCGGATGTAGGGATCCAGGTTCTAAGATGGCGTCTGAGAGAATATGTGGCCCCGCCCCCTGTGCAGTGTAAGTTGTTGTCAGGGGCGGAGATAGATCTTCAAACCCAATAGTGTGAGGGAGACTACGGGAAAATGGCCGCCGCTGTGTTCCACTGAGGACAATAGAGATGGAATCTATTTTATTTATAATTAATGCCACAAAGCCCTCTCATCTGTGTCAGACTTCCCGCTGTAACGCTCCCCCCTCGCTCATATCAGATGAATGTCTATTAGATACATAACCTACATATGTTCGGTAACAACTTAATCGGTAGAGTAAGTTTCTATAACTACTGTCCTCAGTGCAGGACAGCGGCGGCCATTTTCCCGTAGTCTCCCACACACTATTGGTCTTACAGATATATCTCCGCCCCTGACAACAACTTACACAGCCCAGGGGGCGTGGCCACATCCTCCTCAGCCGCCATGTCAGAGCCTGGAGCGCCGCCCTCAGTCTGTACAACATCCGGGCCCTGTACAAGGCTGAGGTAATAATATAGTTCCCCCATGTTTATGTGCAGCCTCCCGGCCATCAGGGCCTCATACAGAATCCATCCCCTTATACATATCACATAGACTATTAGTTTATGTCCCTTCCCACCCTACATGTCAGCACCATCAGTCCCCACAGCCAGTGTCTGACTGGGTCCTGCTGCAAAGCCCCCAGTGGTTATTCCTCAGACCACCTCCCATGAGATCCACATCCATAAACACCTCCATATACACACACAGTTCTTACTGAAGGACACAGTGACCCATGTCTGCCCATCCACAGTCCCCCTCGCACCATCCACTATACTGTGTTCTATCTATGTGTAATTGTCACAGTATAGACCCCATTCCATGGTAGGTACAGCGTAGGGTCTACTGCCCATGTGACATTGTCACATTCCCAGTCTCCTCTTACACTCAGTACTCAGGGGTCCCACCGCCTACAACGTACTAAGCCCAAGAGTCCTCCTGCAGCCACACAGACCCCATATGTTACATTATACTATGTATTATTCATTTATATCACAACCTTAAGTCACTGTTCCCAGTCTCCCTCTGACACGTAGACAGAATGATCTCTAAGACGTGACCCAGTAAGTCCCCAACCATCGCCCCTAATCCCAGCAACATAGTGAGTCCCTCCTGCTCCTCATATAACATAGTATGCAACATAATATTCATTAGGTCAACTAAGCAAGGAAATATAAAATAATATCAAACACATTTTTAATCAAGTAAAAAAAAATAATGACACCAGTTTTTACATTGGTGTCTAGCTGCTTCTAGCCTTATACATCATGTATGTTTATCTAATGTATTTATATGTTTGTGTGTTATATATTTATGTGTATAGATAGATATCTAATGTGACTGTACAGATGTATGTGACAGAACAGATAGGTGAACGTGTTAGAAATGGCTGTGACACTATGTGACAGATACATCCTGTATATGGCACCGTCTCTTACCTGGCAGCGGGGCTAGAAGCACCAGCACATCCATGTGGGCAGCTGAGGGTCCCGTAGAAAACAGGATTTGTTGCTAAGTGAAGGCGAGAGCCGTGTGGGAGTTATCAGCTGGTATATTGTACCCTGCACTTGTATCTAATACTGTATTATGCCCTTCATCATCATCAGCTATTTATATAACGCCACTGATTCCGCAGCGATGTACAGAGAACTCACTCACATCAGTCCCTGCCCCATTGGAGCTTACAGTCTAAATTCACACACACACACACACACACACACACACACACACACAGATACTAAGGTCAATTTAATAGCAGCCAATTAACCTACCAGTATTTTTTTACGAGTGTAGGAGGAAACCAGAGCACCCCAGGAAACCCACGCAAACACGGGGAGAACATACAAACTCCACACAATTCTCGACCACGGTCTTGGTCGGGAATTGTACTTATGACCCCAGTGCTAACCACTGAGCCACCGTGCTGCCAATGCTTATGTATAAGCATGAATACCTCCATAATACTGATCACTGGGTATAGCTCCTCTCACACCAGAGAGAAACTGACAGACTGAGAACCTGCTGTATGAGGTGTGGCATAGCTGCAGATGGTCTCTACAGATCTCCCCTGTTACTACTGACCTGTCCAAGCAGGAGGGAAGAGGGGATGGGGAGGAGACACAGAGAATATGATCTCTAGCTCTGCTTGTTCTTATTGCAGAAATATGTGTTATATTAAAGCAGGAAGTGCACAGTAAGAGCAGGCAGTGTGAGGACAGCAATCTGCAGAACATTTACACCAGAGTAATGGAACTTGCACAAGACAATATAAAGTATTGCATGGTCATTTCAGTTTCTTTATAGCACACGGAGCACCAGAGGAAACCCACGCAAACACGGTAAGAACATAGAAACTTCACACAGAAAAGGCCATGGTAGGGAATCGAACTCATGACCCCATTGCTGTGAGGCAGAAGTGCTGGCCACTAAGTCACTGTGCACATGCGCGATGTAATTGAATGTCCATTTACACAACACTTAGACCTTATTAAAGTGAACTTGTAAACTGAACGAGATTGACCAAACAGACGACCACGATCTACTGGTAGATTTGCGATCAACTGTTTGAGCCCACCTCTTACAGCTGCAGCGTGGTCCAACAGCCTTTACCATAGCCACCTATAGGGTCCTCTAGATACTCCCCCTCAGTATTCATGGACATCTATATCATCAGGTCCTTGCCCGCTGCACCTCCCACACGCTTACACCTCCCACACGCTTACGCCTCCAACAAGCTATTTACACGCCGCCACTCCTACTACACAGTCACTTACACTATATCTGTGACGAAAGTCCACAACCAGGACGAAACGCGTTGAAGTTTGAAGACGCCCCCACAGCCAGCAGCATTGTGTCCCCCAGCTCCTGCCCTCCCCATTACTCCCAGAGGTCCACTGAGTGCAGCCGCTGGGCAGCAGATTTCTTACACAACGGAGGAGCTCAGACAACAGGTGCACCGCATCCCTCCTGTACTATAGCTGCCCCCCCCACCTCACTCTATCATGCATCACATTCCTAACCATAATACTCTGTACTTTATTACTGTTACTGTGGTATATGTAGATTAGAATAAACACGCTGACCGCTTGGATAGGTTATAGGATCAGCAGCCGCTGAGCCGTGTACCTCTGAGCTCATGTACATAATACAGAAGGTGAGAGTTAAGCACATGATATAATACATTTCTCAGAACACTCTCCTAACGTCTCCCTCTGCAGAACTACTAAGTAGTCCACATATACTACTATTACTAATATAACTATTGTATTGTTCTTCCCACTGGTCAGAGAGCTCCCATTATCTGCCACGTTTACACCTCACATCTCCCTGATCCTGAACTGGCCCCAATCAGGCGGAACTGACTGTGTTTAAGTGAAAATATAATCATGTAACACAATCTAACAGTAAAGGTAATAAGAGCTACTAAACCAACCCAAAGAGTTAACCAAGCTGTAAATGCAAAAGAGATAGAAGAAAAAAACTAGATAAAAAGTCAAAGAGTTGTAAATGCTTGAAAGAAGAACATAGAGAAAGTACTTGAACATCACCACTTTCATCTTTTTATTTGGGGGGGGATCCAAAACACACCACCCACATTCTGTGACTCATCTCCCATCTGTTTCCTCAGTAGGACGAACTATATCGGACTTGCCACAAAACAAGTGCACCAATACCCCAACAAGAGGAATATAACCTAGCAACCACTTCACTCCGGAGGAACACCAAATATTATCCACCCCAGGACCACTCTACCGAACTAAACAGGAAGATAAAGAACCCAACGAGAGGAACGTCTACCGACAACTTTGTCACTAAAGAATTAAGACGTAAGTGACAAACACCTACAACACCCCACCACCTATAGATCCCACCAGGTTACATCACCTATAGATCCCACCAGGTTACACCACCTATAGATCCCACCAGGTTACACCTCCTATAGATCCCACCAGGTTACACAACCTATAGATCCCACCAGGTTACACCACCTATAGATCCCACCAGGTTACACTACCTATAGATCCCACCAGGTTACACCACCTATAGATCCCACCAGGTTACACCTCCTATAGATCCCACCAGGTTACACCACCTATAGATCCCACCAGGTTACACCACTATGTTCTCCGCAGGGGAGCAACCAATCACAGCTCCACTGATACATCCTCACAGCGCAGACAGTCCCTATCCTACATCACCACCTTTTATTATAGAGGGGCGTTGCATGAAAGACAAAAATGCAGGGAACTCCGCCCTCTTGTCATGTGATCTCTTGATCCCGCTGTCAGACATGCTATGGGGATATAGAGCTAGAACCGCTTTGCTGACCCCAGCTGTATTTCATCTTCCAAAGAAATTCACTTTCTTCCATATGGACGGGGTTTCTCTTAGACACTCAACCCCCACATGTGACTGGTCTTACTGTGTTTCTGTGTCCAGGTGAATTATATATATATACAGTATATATATTGACAGAAAGTGTTTTCTATTGTTTATTTTCTTTTCTATTCTTTTATTTAGATAACCTAGGAAAGCAGTAAATAAAAGGTTAATGTTTCTATTATACACACCAGGGTTTTTAAAACAATTGTATTACCATAGATGTCTATCCTAAAGTATAACTGTTGGATGTAAGAATATCTCTCTTCATACAGTTCTCGAGGTTGGAATTGGTGTTCTTTATATACTATTGACGTGTAGAATCTAAATTGTTTATATATATGCGTTCAGCCAATGACCGTCGCCTCTCCTCCACTCTGATCACCTCATCCCACTCCAGAATTCAAGACTTCTCCCGAGCTGCCCCCCCCCTGCACTGGAATGATCTCCCACGCTCCATCCGTTTGTCCTCTAAATTGTGCTCCTTAAAACGGGCACTCAAAACTCATCTCTTCCTCAAAGCCTACCAGCCTTCCACCTAACCCTCTCTCCATGCTCGCTCTCATCTCCTGGCTCCTCTGACTCCCTTTGTGCCGGCCGTCTGTTGCCCTCCCTTCAGAATGTAAGCTCTTATGAACAGGGCCCTTCTTCCTCCTGTCTCTTTACCTTCTCTTCTACTCCAACTTCAATATATTTGCTTTTCCTGGAGCCTCTGAAGTCTTGGTATTACTCGTTTATTGTTCTGTAGTGTTATTCCCAGTACTGTTCATTATTTGTACTGTGTTCGGCGTTGCGGAAACCTTGTGGCGCCTTATAAATAAATAATAATAATATTATATATATATATATATATATATATATATATATATATATAGCCCAAAAATCCAGAACAACAGCAGTTCACATAATATAAAAATGTAGAGCACTAGATACAAATACAGTTTAGAACAGCATGCTCTATATTACATACTTGATATATGTATAATTAAGTTTAGCCTTTATTGCACATTATTTATATAGATTAGCAGTACTATTAAGATATGACTCCTACATAAATATCACTGTGTGATATCTGCCCTTTTTTGAGAGCAGAGTGTTACATTGATCATTATGCATATTAATTTGTGCGAAAATCTCAATAGCAGGATGTTGCTTGTGTTGCATGTGGAGAGACTATATTTGTGTTTACAAATTAGAGCTTTTCAGAGCACAAATTTTCCAGTGAGTGGAAATAGAGAACCAGTAATACTGGCTTTTTCAGCCTCCTACACTATTCTGGGCTCTATTTCATATGTTACATTTAGGCTAAAGTACTCAGTGGTAGAGTCTCGATCTTCTGGGTTATCAAGTTGTTGAGTAGAGTTGTCTCTGTTCCAATGAAACTGATGTGGCTTATGTTTTATGAAAGCAGTAGATATTCTCCAGAGTAATCCGCCCTTGGAGAATGACATAACCCCAGTACCGTGTTTTTTTTTTGCGTGAGTAAGCCAGAAACATACAGCATGTCAATATGAAGACAGATACGATGTTGACGGAGTCATGTGTGCAGTCTCTGGCTGTGCAGTTCTAGAGGCGCCATGTTTCATAAAGAGTGTGAAGGGCCAATAGGGATGCCATGTGCTTATACTCTCTGGTGGGCTGAGATTTATCTAGCTTTAGATCTTGGGTTACATTAATATCTCCTAGGATCAGATGACACTTTGCATAATGTGGTTATACATTTTATTGAGGAAGGTGACTGGTTCTGATGTGGAACGTAGGCAGATACTACTGTCTTGGATCAGAGAGAACCTATAACTATAAGGTATCGTCCCTCTGGGTTAGCTATATAATGGAGTGTGGGAAAAGGAACATTTCTACGGCTCCCAAGACAATGGAGCGCTTTTTAGGGGAATTTAAATCATTCAAATTGATGCATAAAATCTTCAAAGTCATGACATTATGAGTGTGAGAAGCCTGTCAAAAGCTTGGCAAAGATGGGAGGGCAGGAGAAATAGGAGTGAAGGAAAAACTTAATAAAATTAGGAGATGGGAAGGAAGAGAGTTCCCAGAGGGGTGATAGTGTGACCTAGGTAATACATTAGAGGGGCCTGTGGGGGTGCATAGTAGGGTCTGAAAATTACAAAGACAATAGAGGTAGGGAAGGAAACAAAAGAAAGGTTAGGAGGACAAGGCTGTTGGTGGCAAAGGAATTTTCCGAAGATGGAATTAGGGATTTAGAGAGGTCAATCAAAGAGGAGGTGAACAACAAATGATTCTCAAAGACCTCTACAACTTGAAGAACCACAGTGCAAACTGCAAAAAGAGTCATCTAGTCTGATAAAGTCTTCATTCGGTGATAAGGGGTCAATCTGCAATGAATAACAAGAAACAGTAAACACAACAATAGAAAAGTAGCTCGTCCAGCTTCCGAAAAGTGCCACTGAGCTCTAGGATGGACACATCCTGAGAGTTTTTTCTTCAGTTTTGAAGGGCAGACGACATAATTAGGCCTTTGTCCTATTGGGAACTGGATAGCAGATCCCTGCTTGCGCCTGTGAAACGGGAAAAAATTAAGAATATGTCTCTCATGTTAAAAAGATGATTCCGACAAGGAGGTGTCCTGGATGAGATTTGGAGGACCGAGTTGTCCACAATAAGTGGAGTTATTCAAGTGGGGAGAGTCGTTTTGCAAAGTTCTATGACCCACTATTTGCCATTCAGACTTTGGAGGCTTTTGGTGTCTCATTGATGAAGATCCTCGCTAAAGGCTGCTGACCTGGGATCCAATTTAGAGAGGATGGTTTGCGTTTGAATTTCTGACTTACCATACAGAATTTTAGTGTGTGTTAGCACTTGAAGAGTTGCTAAGAGAAACACCATTTATATTTGTAGTTAGAAGCTCTTAGGATTTTGGTGATCCTCTGCAGTTCATGTCTCTTTTGAATTGTTAAAGGTGCCAGATCTTGGAAAACTTGCATCTGGGAGTCCTTCAAGTCAATGAAAGGGCTGTCATGGTCGGCCATCATGATTCTTTTTTATGCAGTCAGGCAATAATTTCTCTGGGATTTTGTTCTGGGGTAGGCCTTGCTCTCAGAGCTCTGAGATCTGTCTAACACACCCGTTGTCTCAGAGAGATCAGGGAGCACATGTTTAAAGAGGCCTACTAAAAATGCAATGAGAGACTATGCATCTATGGATTCTGGGATGCCTCTAATCCAGAGATATTTCCTCCTGGACCTACTTTAGAAGTCATCATGATCTTGAATGGATCATCTTAATTTCCATGTCAGTAATAACTTGTGAGCGACACAGCTTGTCCATCTTATTTTCAAGGTTGTTGTTTCTAGATACAAGAAACGTAATTTCCAATATTTTATTGTTTTTTAAAAGAAATTTGACCGTGTCTGGTTGAGTGATTTTCTTGCTGTGTTGAGACATGACCGTTTAGTAAGAATTGGGATGCTCAGGTTGTGAGAGACAGGAACAGAAGGTGGGATTTTTGTGATGAGATGGAATGTATGATAACTATTCCTCAATAATGTCACACTCTCATCGGTCATAGCTTAACTAATCTGAAGCCAACCTGGGGCTGTGAGCAGGTAAGTAGATGATCATGTTAGGAACTCCTTCAGTCAGCACGACAGAACCCGGAATCTGCTCCGATGTCTGGTGTTCACTGGAGCCCCTAGTGGTGGGGACAGACTTGGCAGCAGACGAACGGAGGGTCGTGTAGTGTGCACTGACTGGGGAGAACCCTGAGGCAGCGTAGTAGAACACAGCGATGTGAGATCCAGGCAAAGGTCAAGGGCCGGCAGCAGACAGGGATAACAGAAAACGAGCCGAAGTCAGGGGTCACAGGCAATACAACGAAGTCCAAGAACAAGCCAGGGGTCATACACGGGAAATCCAATAATAGAATAAGCACAGGAGCAGGGAAACAGGAACAGGAGCCTAGCTAAACAGGAAACTATAACTGGCAATGAGGCTAAGTCCTCACTGCCTTAAATAGCAAGGAGAACCAATAGGAGTAATAGTAATACAACCCCTCCCACAGCATAATCTCTGCACCGAGACCATACTGGCAGAGACAGGACAGCACAATTTCTGAATCAAAAAGACTCTCACAGAGTCTACTCAAATGCCTAAATAGCCCTACCTTTCCCTGCAGAAATATGCCCGGGTGTCAGCCCGCTGGCTGGGCGCTGCGGCCTCCGGATTACAGCGTCCCGGTTGTTGCTTAGGCAACCGGGACATCAGAGGCGGAAGTGAGACCCCGGTCGTCATGGATACGGCCGGGGGCGCCTGGGAGAGCCGGAAGCGAGCCGCGGCGGCCCGTCGGGGAGCCGCGGCTCGTAACAGTACCCCCCCCCTTGAGGAGGGGTCAATGCACCCCGACTTCCAGGTTTCCCAGGATACTTTTTAAAAAAGTCCTTAATGAGTTGGTTAGCATGTAGATGCTTCTGCGGCACCCAAGACCGTTCCTCCGGGCCGTAGCCTTTCCAGTGGACCAAAAAGTGGATTTGACTTTGCACCTTTTTGGAGTCTAGGATCTTTTCAACAATGAACTCTTGGTGTCCTCTGACCGAGACAGGACGAGGTCTGTGCAATTGACGTGGTCTGAATTTATGTGAACATGTGACTGCTTTCAACAAGGAACAATGGAATGTGTTAGGAATCTTGAGTGAAGGAGGAAGTTTCAACTTGAAAGCCACGGGATTAATCTGTTTAATAATGGAGAAGGGTCCAATAAACCTAGGACCTAACTTCCTACAAGGTTGCTTAAGTTTAATGTTGCGGGTAGATAGCCACACCTTGTCCCCGACCTTGAAAGGACATGGTCCACGATGTTGATCAGCATAATGTTTAGACTTAAACGAAGCTTGTTTGAGGGCAAGGTGAACCTTTCTCCATATCCGGCACAGATAAAAAATCGAAGAACTAGATTTGGCTTGATTCGAGACTTCCAGCGAGTTGGACCGAGGATGGAATCCGAGGTTACAGAAGAATGGCGATACCAGCGTAGATGAATGGCACGAGTTGTTGTAGGCGAACTCTGCCCATGGAAGCAGAGCAGCCCAATCACTATGGCATTTAGTTACATATAAACGGAGAAATTGCTCAAGGGATTGATTAACCCTCTCCGTTTGTCCGTTGGATTGTGGGTGATACCCTGAAGATAGACAGAGTTTAATTCCTAATTGGGCACAGAATGCTCTCCAGAATGTGGCTACAAATTGGGAGCCGCGGTCAGAGACAATATTAACAGGAAGTCCATGGAGCTTGAAAACGTGCTGAATGAATAGAGATGCCAAGGTTTTAGCACATGGCAATCCTACAAGAGGGATGAAATGTGCCATCTTACTAAATCTGTCTACTATCACCCAGATGGTGTTAAAGCTGGATGAGCGTGGTAATTCTACGATGAAGTCCATCGATATGTGGGTCCAGGGTCTCGTTGGAACGGATAATGGCATAAGAGGCCCGGCAGGACGTTTGCGAGAAGATTTATTCCTGGCACAGGTTTCACAGGATAACACAAACTCTTTGGTATCTGCTGCCAAGGAAGGCCACCAGACGGAACGAGACAGAAGTTCCAATGTCTTGGATACTCCAGGGTGACCTGAGGTTTTATTATCATGACATTCAGTGAAGACCGTCCTCCTCAGATAAGCTGGTACGAATAATCTACCCCTGGGAGTAGCTGATGGTGCCAACCGTTGGAGACCCCGGAGGGTTGTGCCAAGATCCTGAGTTAGGCCAAGGACTACTTTGGATGCCGGAATAATGAAAGCGGTTTCTGCGAGGGAAGGATGAGAGGCGATAAAACTGCGAGACAAGGCATCTGCCTTAATGTTCTTGGATCCGGGCCGGAACGTAATTGTAAAGTTGAAGCGGGAGAAGAAAAGGACCCACCGGGCTTGCCTGGAGTTCACAATTTTAGCAGATTGAATGTACTGTAGATTTTTGTGGTCAGTATATACTGTAACCACATGATTAGCTCCCTCTAGCCAGTGGCGCCACTCTTCAAATGCCCACTTGATAGCCAGCAATTCTCTATTCCCAACGTCATAGTGGGTCTCAGCGGAGGAAAATTTTCTGGAAAAAAAGGCACAGGGATGCAAACAGTGATCAGTGATATCTTTCTGGGAAAGGATGGCACCCGCCCCGACGTCAGAGGCATCTACTTCGAGAATAAACGGTAATTCCGGATTGGGGTGTCGGAGGACAGGTGCAGAGATGAAGGCCTCTTTTAACTTTTGAAAAGACGTCAAGGCCGTAGAGGACCAATTAACGGTATCGGCCCCTTTACGTGTAAGGGCTGTAATCGGAGCCACCAATACAGAGAATGACTGGATGAATCGCCTATAGTAGTTAGCGAATCCTAAAAACCTCTGAATGGCTTTAAGATTGCTTGGCCGGATCCAATCGAGAACTGCCTGTACTTTACTGGGATCCATGGAGAAGCCACGAGGTGAGATGACGTATCCGAGGAACGTGACCTGAGTGACTTCAAACTCGCATTTCTCGAGTTTAGCGAAGAGGCAGTGCTGGCGGAGTTTCTGAAGTACCTGTTTGACATGAGTACGGTGTTGCTCCAGTGACTGGGAATAAATCAAAATGTCGTCAAGATAAACTACAACGAATCTCCCCAGGAATTCTCGCAGGACATCGTTAATAAAATCTTGAAACACTGCGGGGGCGTTACATAGGCCGAAGGGCATGACCCGATATTCATAATGGCCTGAGTGAGTATTGAAGGCCGTCTTCCACTCATCGCCCTTTTTTATTCGAACCAGATTATATGCCCCCCGCAGATCGATCTTGGAGAATATCGTGGCTAATTTGAGCTGATCAAAAAGTACAGAGATGAGTGGCAACGGATAAGTATTCTTCACGGTAATCCCATTTAGACCCCTATAGTCTATGCACGGCCGGAGGCTTCCATCCTTTTTTGCCACAAAGAAGAAACCCGCTCCTACGGGTGATTTGGAGGGTTGAATGAATCCCTTACGTAGGTTTTCCTCCACATAGTCATCCATAGCCTTAGTTTCCGGAATGGACAAAGCATATAATCTTCCCTTAGGAAGCTTGGCATCTGGAACCAAATCAATGGAGCAATCGTAGCTACGGTGTGGGGGTAGAGCGTCTGCTTCTTTTTTCGAGAATACGTCGTGGAATTCACGATAAGGCAATGGAAGAGATTCAGGACTAGGCTGAACAATCCGGAGAGGAAGAGCAAGACAGGTTGAGGAACAAGCCTTACTCCATCGTATGATCTCCCCCGTGCTCCAATCTATGTGAGGGTTGTGAAGTTGAAGCCAGGGATGCCCGAGGATCAATGGTACGGAGGAACAGGGAATCAGAAAGAACGAGAGGACTTCGGAATGGAGAGCTCCCACCGTAAGCTGCAGAGGTGGCGTTTGATATGAGACCCTTCCGTCAGTTAACGGTTTACCGTCCAGTCCGCAGACCGTGATTTCTGAGTCTAAGTTTACGGACGGAATACCAAGAGTCTTGGCAAAGTTTATATCCAAAAAATTTCCGGCTGCCCCGCTGTCAAGATAGGCAGGAATAGAAACGGATCGGTTACCATACATGATCCGAGCAGGGATTAAGACCGAATTCTTGGAAGAGACCATCTGGAGACCTAGGCGTACCTCCTCCTTTACTCCTAGGCCTGGTCTTTTTCCGCCTTGTTAGGGCAGTTACGCAGGAGATGGCCTTTATTGCCACAATAGAGACATAGCCCCAGTGACCGGCGCCTGGATTTCTCCTCAGGGGACAGGCGATAAGCCCCTAACTGCATGGGCTCTGGTAAATCCTGAGGAACTGGGAAGACGGCTGGAGAGGACCAGGATGGTGAGGCGGCCTCCTTCTCGGACCTTCTTTCCTTGATCCTACGGTCAATTTTGATAACTAGTTGCATTAAGGCCTCCAAGGAAGATGAAGAAGGATATTGGACTAAGGAGTCCTTTATCTGCTCCGAGAGCCCAAGCCGGAACTGACTCCGTAGTGCGGGGTCATTCCACTGACTGTCAACCGACCAACGTCGGAACTCGGCACAATATTCTTCCGCTGTCCGCCGCCCCTGTTTCAGCGCTCTTAGGTGGGACTCGGCCGAGGCCACCCTATCTGGGTCATCATATAAGAGACCAAGTGCGTTGAAGAAGGCGTCTACGGACTGTAAAGCTGGATCCACAGGAGTCAGACTGAACGCCCAGGATTGGGGATCGCCTTGGAGTAAGGAGATGACAATGCCGACCCTCTGTTGCTCCGAGCCCGAGGAGCGGGGTCTGAGACGAAAATACAGCTTGCAGCCCTCCTTAAAATTTCGGAATAAGGTTCTATCTCCAGAGAACCGGTCCGGAAGATTTAACTTTGGCTCAGGTGCCGGAGTTGCTTGTGAGGCCTTGGCGGCTTCTTCCTGAGCAGAAAGCCTGTGTGAAAGATCCTGAACCATCTGCGACACAACTTGGATCTGCCCTGCTAGGACTTGAGCCGGACTGGGTTCCATCAGTGGAAAATAGGATCGTTTTATTTTTTGGGCCAGTTATAATGTTAGGAACTCCTTCAGTCAGCACGACAGAACCCGGAATCTGCTCCGATGTCTGGTGTTCACTGGAGCCCCTAGTGGTGGGGACAGACTTGGCAGCAGACGAACGGAGGGTCGTGTAGTGTGCACTGACTGGGGAGAACCCTGAGGCAGCGTAGTAGAACACAGCGATGTGAGATCCAGGCAAAGGTCAAGGGCCGGCAGCAGACAGGGATAACAGAAAACGAGCCGAAGTCAGGGGTCACAGGCAATACAACGAAGTCCAAGAACAAGCCAGGGGTCATACACGGGAAATCCAATAATAGAATAAGCACAGGAGCAGGGAAACAGGAACAGGAGCCTAGCTAAACAGGAAACTATAATTGGCAATGAGGCTAAGTCCTCACTGCCTTAAATAGCAAGGAGAACCAATAGGAGTAATAGTAATACAACCCCTCCCACAGCATAATCTCTGCACCGAGACCATACTGGCAGAGACAGGACAGCACAATTTCTGAATCAAAAAGACTCTCACAGAGTCTACTCAAATGCCTAAATAGCCCTACCTTTCCCTGCAGAAATATGCCCGGGTGTCAGCCCGCTGGCCGGGCGCTGCGGCCTCCGGATTACAGCGTCCCGGTTGTTGCCTAGGCAACCGGGACGTCAGAGGCGGAAGTGAGACCCCGGTCGTCATGGAGACGGCCGGGGGCGCCTGGGAGAGCCGGAACCGAGCCGCGGCGGCCCGTCGGGGAGCCGCGGCTCGTAACAGATCAGCTTTGTGGATTTATAGAACTTGGTGTTTGTAGTGCCGGCATCCTAAGTGCAAATGCCTTTAACATGACTCTGGTTTATGATGTTTATAAACTGTTATACATGAATAGTTGAGCCTTTACATATATGTAGAACACGTTGAATTAAGGGAGTGTATTGCTGTCGTGTAAGTGCCCAGCTAATGTGGAAGCCTTGCTCTGATGAGCCCTTGTCCTAAATTTAGATCCATCAGAAATGCATCTACAGGGACAACGTTAGGGGCATGCTTAGATCTTTAGAAGTGCTCTGCTGCCCCAAGAAGTAGGGTGTTGTGTGAAAGTCACTTATCGGTCTTATGAAGCTGGATCAGAGAAACTGCTGAGAAACACTGAATAGGGCTCTATGGCCCATTCACTAGGGGCCTCATGTAGAGTTGGACTCACCTTGCTTCCACAACTCAGATGTAAAATACTCCTGTCATGAGCCTCGACGGTACGCCGCATCCTGGCGCAATCTAGCAGCCTGGCACGTGCATTGGTTACAATGTACTGTTTTTTTTTCCTTGAGCTTATCTTTGTGGCATAGAGTAGAAGGATGTAGGGACATCCTCCAACACCAGGGGGAGCTCTCCTATGATTTAAATTGGTTGATTAATATATTTATACATGTTCCTGGTTTATGTTATTATCTATGCCAGTTCTAAGCTAGTAAATTATTTAGCAGCCTCCTGAGGCTGATTGTCAGCCCTGTCCTCCTCTTTTCTCATTGGCCCATCAAAGTATTTAAGGCAGGGAGTTCTTAGCCTCACTGCCGGTTATAGCTTCCAGTTCCCTGTCTGCTAACCTGCTCCTGTGCTGTTTGGTGTATACCTTCTGGATTGAATTTCTGTGTATGACCCCTGCCTGTACCTTGGACCCTGCCTGTGACCCTGACCTTTGGCGTGTTACCTGATTTTTCTGCTTGCTAGTGACCTCTGACCGCTACTTTCGTCTGACCATCCGCTGCCATCTATGCTGCCTCCTGGCCTGCCGCTACGGTTTTGTATTACAAACTTACACTACATCTGAAGTTACGTCCTGGGGGCATCTGAGTACCGGTGAGCGTATAAAGCTCTATGGGAAAGGCGGCTGCTAAAGGTGAAGACCTCCGGAAAACTAGTTCTGTGAGTTTGTGAACAGACCGTCAGCGTAACAACTCCCCCCAAAAAAACTTATTTTACATTGTATGAACAGCTGAAAGTGTCATGAAATACTCTGCATACTACTTAAAATGCAGCTCTTTATCATACCCAGATGGTTGTACCTCTTTCAAACCCTGCCAGTTTCTGTCCCTGCCACCCTCCTATCCAACATCCAGAAGGCCCTTACTCGGTTTATCTGGAATCATACGCCTCCACGGGTATCGGTTGCTGTCCTGAAGAAACCTATCCCCGGTGGTAGTAGGGGCCTACCCGATATTAAGATGTACTATCTGGCTTCCCACTTCTCCCAAATTGTTGCATCATATGCCCCCTCAGGTTCTATGTCATGGCTCAACCTGGAGGCGGCGCATACTGCCCTCCCTGATTTGACCCCACTCTGTGGCCTACCCCCTATACATCGCCCCTCGCCCTCTAAACTCCTTCCCACCACTAAATTTGACATTAAGATTTGGGATTCCTATTCCTTCAAATTAAAGCTTACATCTGCCCTCTCTCCCCTGACCCCCATCTGGTTTAATCCCATATTTCCTCCCGGCCTCTCTAGATTGAGACACCGTCTCTGGACTGAGGCTGGACTTAGATTTCCATCAGACTTTTCGAAACAAGGCCCGTGGCTTCCACTGGCTGAGCTCCAGTCCCACTCCCCAGACCGGACGCTTAGCCCCTTTGAGTCCTTCCAAATCAGCCATTTTTTGCGATCCCTGCCACCCAAATTTACACTGCGTCCCCTCACTCCATTTGAGAACCTATGCAAACTCCACCCCATGTCCAAAGGCATGATATCACAGCTTTATAGTATCTTTCTTGACTCCACTCGTCACCTTCAGCTCCCCCATGAGATTGAATGGGAGAGAGATCTCGGCCCTCCGCCAGATGAGGAAGCCTGGGAGGACATGAGACTGGGGATAGCCAAAAGCTCTATATCGACCAGACTAAAAGAAACATCCTATAAAATTTACTATCGCTGGTATTATACCCCCACTCGACTTCATGCAATGTTCCCCTCCTCGTCGCCTGACTCTGGCGGGGATGTGGCCACAGGGGTTCTATGATACATATCTGGAGGACTTGTCCAATTATTACTCCCTTCTGGGATGCGATCCATGGCTTCATCAATACCTTATTTGAGACTCCCGTTGCGAAAGACACTTGGATCTTTCTCCTTTGTTACCCTCCCCCGGATCTTGATAAATTCTCAAAAAAACTGACAGCGCTCATCCTCACAGCCGCCAAATCTCTCATTGCCCTCAACTGGAAGCGCAGCACTTCTCCTTCTTTATCGGCCCTTAAAAAACAAATTTGGAATGTGGCAGCAATGGAAGAGATTACTTACCACCTACACGAAAGAGGTTACGCTTTTAGCCAAGTCTGGGCTCCATGGCAAATGGCAGCAAGCGCGTTTCCCTTTGACACTTAAGTTCCACGCGGAGGCCCATGTGTGGTGAGTGGGGCCCTGCTCCTGCTCTACCAACCTTTGACCTTCTAACACACGTTCATTACCTTTTCTTCTTATGTACACATTGTAACTTTCAGATTTTGTATCCTTAAGCCTTGTATTGCTTGACCATTTAAAATAAAGATTTATATTAAAAAAAAAGAGCAGTAATAGCTGAGGATGGATTTTTGGGTAATTTTAACCTCTAGGTACGTAATGCTCCATTTTACCCATTCAAAGGGTGTATTTCTACTCCAGGAGGGATGAGCAATACTTGGTACAGGGCTACTGACTTTTCTAGATTCCCAGAGAGGCCAGATATTATGCCGTACTCCTTGATTTTGTTGAGGATGCAATGATTGAGCCAGGTTTGATATGGAAGGACGTTGTCTGCAAAGGCAGAAATGTTCATTTTTGCGGTTTCCTATACAGATGCCTTTAAAATTATATCATTGTTTTAAGATAAGTGGTAAAGGATCAATGACAATTTCAATAAAAGTGGTGACAATGTGTTCCGCTGTACATATCTAACCTATCACTTGCAGTCTGGAGATTCTCTGATTTTTTGCCAATCATAGTCCTGATTATCTTGAGAATTCTTTAATTTCTTCCATGCAGGTTGGGAACATCACAATGAGTTGCTCACTCTGCTCTGAGATGTCATGGTCCCGAAGAGGGGGTGAATAATGTGCAGGATTGTTGGTAGTTTGCCTCTGCCTGTCCATCTTAGAAGGAGTTTATTGAAGTGAAGCTCTGGACGAGTAAGGCTTGTCAAGGAATTTTCCCATAATCCTCGTCTCTCCAGGGCCAGTGAATTTGCGGTCAGCCAAGCAAATATCAATGATAAAATGTGTGACATATAAGTTATTGTAGGTAAACCTGGAATAGACCCCTTGTAGGAAAAAGATAATCTTACATTTCAAATGCTTTTTATTACATTTTAGAATTACATCTATACTGATAAAATATTTAATGGTAGTTGTAAAAGGACCTGTGGTAGCGCCTTACATGCGCACACTGTCCTCTTATTCTGTTCTTAGATACACTGGCTATAAAACTCGCACTTTTATGCACTTTTCCTTACACAGTGTTGCCTTACTCAGTCTTTTGACCACACTAAATAACACAAGCTTTACACAACTATTTATCCAATAACCACTGTATCTCAGCAGTACTTCACAGTATATATTTGTTATCAATACTCACAACATATGTATGTATTTAAATCAAAGTATTTTACTGTTAACACAGATTAGCTTGTATTCACAGTTCCCACATATATCATAACGTTGTTCAACATAACATAGTATATCAATATAACATTAACCCTAGGTTCACCACCGTTGTTCCTTACACTATCCTGGATTTACATATGTATTCTTGATAAGAATCGGTATTTATAATATTGATTTAACTTTCGCAGATATCAGACAATAGCTACACAGTTATATGTATATAAATAGTTAAATCCACATTACAAATACATATATAGCTTTATGGATATATAGATTAACGATACTTATCAAGTCCTTGTATCCTGGATCCGATTCTTTATCTGCAGTGTAGGGAACGTTCCTGTAGCATGGAATCCTTTCTTGTAGCTTATCGTATGTTTTCTGTAGTATAATGTGTATATATATTTTCTGTAGTGTAGTGTAATGTATCTTTTCTGTAGTGTAGTGTAATCCCATAGAATAGTATAGTGTAATATATATATCTTTTCTGTAGTGTAGTGTGTCCCTATTAGTGTAGTGTTCCTATTAACCCTTTCCTGTAGTGTAGTGTTCGTTGTCCAGGGGCAGGCAGGCAGCAAGAGAGAAGGGGGAGTCCCGTGTCTTGACTTTTATAGTCCAGATCTGGAAACTCCCAGCCTCTCCAGCAGCAGCGTGTGTTGTGATTTACTACACACGTGGAGCTTCCTATGTGTCCAGGGGTGATGACATCATGACCCCTGGCGATTCTTCCCACCGTGTATGTGCCGACTTCAGTCGGCACACACAGTGGGGTTCTACTAGAGTCGCACATGCGCAGTTGTACCCGGTACATGCACGTGCGCGCACACGTACCCCATACGTGCGCGCGCCTGCCTGTAACCCGCGGCTCCCCCTTCACAGTAGTCTCACTAAAGAATTATTAAAGGAAGTGTGAAAATGGGTAAGAAGGGAATGCAGAAGCAGCCCAGTGCTGGACACCAGGAGAAGAGACCCTCTGGTTAGGTTCAGTCATTTAAGAAGTTGTACTATGTGTACACTTTACACTGTTCACATATTTAAGGTCAGTAATATGAACATATCCGAAACAAAGTGCATAAAAAAAAGACTTTAGTAACAGTCTTCTTACAGAACTTGTATTGTGTCGGATGTTGATGATGGTTTCAATGTTTAGCCGGCTACTGAATTTTCTAAGTACATTTTTTTTACATATTTTTTCCTTGATTCCTTTTTACAATTAGGACTGTATATGAAAGACATCCCCTTATACTTCTAGTAGTCCGATTTGGACTTCTAGTGGTCAGATTTGGACAGCTATTACAGGCTTATTAGTGTACAATATGGCTGCTTATTGCTGACTGTTTGGTAGACTGTTTGGTTCTTGGAAACTCCGGGATGAGGAGGACAGGTGACCGCTTGTATTTTTGAGTCCGTAGTATAAAGAACAAACACCCACCCTCCAGATGGCTGCCAGGTGTGCTCCAAATACACGTTTAGGTTTCCTTTAAGTTATTTCTCTTTAGAGTGTGTGCAAAAAAACACAGTTAGCACTCACCACACTCTGTTCCGATAGTTCGGCGTGCTGTGATATGTCTTTCATGGGGACACTGTAATTGTGGCTTCCTGGGTGTTATGTGCGTATTGTCGCTAACCAATAACGATTGTCGAACCTCGATTTGTGTTTCCAACGCACAAAGATTTATTCGCAAATAGTAGAATAATATGCTCAAGCGAAGTGATAATAAATACAGCCGTTACTTATCGCAGGCGCTCTGGATCCAGTGCAGTCATTCAATCCTGAAGTCTGGGAACAAGATGTCTGAACACTGGATGTGAAGCTGCTGCTTATATACACACAAAAATACAGTAACACAAAGAAGATGGTATAGCTTGCATCTATTGGTCCAGGTCTCAGGAAGGTCCAAGGGGTTGTCAATCATTGGCTAGTTCATCCTAAGAAATCCAAAGGAGGGGGTCATCTCTGCAGGGGGTATGCTCGGCTCTTCCCGCCAAGATTCCTTAGTCTTAAGTAGTTCATAATTTCCTATCATTCATAACTTGTGTATGCACTCTGCGATTCCCTCGCAGAGTGAACCAAACAGTAGGATATGTAAAGAGGTTTATTATGATACCACTCATGATATGATTCCTTGAACCTGTTCCGTGTATTTCACTAATATGCATGTAACTCTGATATAACATATAAATACTACTATATTTCGACATAACTGACTATGTGTTGCAACTACCATTAATGTGTACTATTTTATTAGTATGAGTGTTAGTGCGAATGTATGGTAAAAGACCAATTACTGTTGCTGCCACGTGTAGTGGATGCGTACGCCCTTTGACGCCATAGCGTGCCCTTGTACGCCGTAGCGTACCGTACGCAACTTTTCAGACAAAGACAACCAAGTTTGCTCGACTTTAATTGAAATGACTTTATCCAATTTGCTGACTTCGACATGGGATACAGCTCACCAGAGCTCCAGTGTGAATCACTGAGTGTGTGGCTTCACCACGGCGCTGAGGGAGTTCTTCCTATATTCTCCTAGGAGACAATGAGACTGGAAGGGATGAAGAAGAAACTCTTCATATGTCGCCTTTTCTATGAAGCTTTGCCGGGGGTGGTTGGTTCTTTACTGGTGCTCAGCGCCCACTTATAGAGGTTCAGGTTTGGGATCTGGGGAACACATCTCAGCTCCACAGATGGATGAAATTTAGCCTTGCAGAGATTCTTCTTGCGCCTTGCTCTGCAATATCGGGTCTGACAGGTGAAACAGGAACAATGTGTCTTGCCAGGTACGGAGGTCCATAGGAGGATGGGAGCAGGGTGAAGGCAGGTTTGCCCCTTATCAGGCTGGAACAAGATCAGTACTTCCCAACCACAAGCTGATGAAGCGCAATTAATTTTTTTTTCAAGCAGCTGGTGAGTTAGGACACAAATCAATATCCAATAGTAGCTGAAACTCTGGTTTTCGGTACTTAGAAATCACCGATAGTTTCAGGTTGCACTGGGAGGTAGATGTGTCAGTGAGTAATGGAATCTAGTCTTATCTCAAGTCACCAGGCACCCTTTCGGTGTGCACCAGCTAGGTATAACCGTAGCTGGGCCAAGTCACGTCTGCAATGCTCAATTTCGTCCACTCTTGCTGGTGGAAGCGGAAATGTGGGATTACACTGTTGGGCTCCCCCAATGACTCGGGCGAGGTTTTTCAAGCACCCAACTTTCTTTATATTACACCAAGTTGTGGTATAATTCTGATGGGTTTTCAGGTCTGAAGGGTTTTATTTTTTAACACACGAGTACATACCTAGACTGGCTTCCCTTCTGGTGCTCCACATTTGTGTTTATTTGGGTGTAGCCCCCACTATCTATATGTATATTTATTACAGTTTTTATAGCATCATATTGTGTTTGTGAGTACAGCAATATCTCCTTACAGGTGTTACACAGGGCGTTATCTGTTACATGAGGACATCTACAACATATACACACTGATATCCTACGTAACGTTTACCTTTATATAAGTTATATCACACTATACACAAAGTGTTGTAGTGGGTAAAGAATGTTTAATTCTTGGTATGTTTTTATATTATAGTTTATTCTTCCCATGATCCTCTCTGGCTCACAGGATGGTGACCATTCTCACTTTGGTACTTTCTACTCTGCCTCAGTCGTCTCCCCCTGAACAGCTGTAAATGAGCAGCAGGTAGACAGTCTCAGATAGAAGTATCAGTACCACAATCTTCACAGATGTTGGGATATATATCGAATTGTCCACTGTATGTTGTTTTTTGGTATCACTAAATGAGACTTTAAGGGGGGTATTCAATTGTTCGTCCGGACGGCTAAAATACTCGCTCTTTAAAACTATTACCATTAACACGGTAAAATTGCGCATAAATACTGTTCATACGGTAATTTACTTGCTGAATTTCAGCTCGCAGCTCAGGGAGTAATTACAGTATTAACGGTAATAGTTTTAGAGCGCGAGTATTTTAGCCGTCCGGATGAACAATTGAATATGCCCCTAAGATTTACAGCTCTTGCTGAATGTTTAGATGTCACAAAGTTTTACAATTTAGGGATCTCCATTATCCTGTAGTTTTTTTCTGAATGTGCAAAAAAGACAAGAAGTACTTATTTTATAAATATAACCCCTGTCCTACATGCACGGTCTATTAGAGTGTATATAGCGCTTACCTCACCTACTATCTTCCATAGGTCCATTCTGAGTCTTCTGTCTACTTTAAGCCCTCACTTCAAACTGCATTGATTTGTTCAAGCAGATGATACATCCATGGAGGGGCTGCAGATAGAGAACTCAGATAGGTGGGCCCACGGATGTCTGGAGCTGCAGGAGATGTATACACTCTACTTTCCTGTATATAGGAAACAAGCCCCCCCAAAATTCCTTAAATGTGGAGCTTCATTTACCTTGATGTATCTCTCAGTGCTCATGATTACACAGTAGTGATAAAGAGATCTACTGAACGTGTGACGCCGATACTGTGTTTTTCAGGAGTATTTAGTAGGACCCAGCACCCCATCACAGTGCCTGAATCTCTCTCGCTGATTTATCAGAAAGTCATTGACCAGAATGTCCAGAAACTGACCACACAGATTATTCAGCTGCTGACTGGAGAGGTGACTGCTGAGAATGGGACATTATACAGTAACACCAGGGGATGTGTCTGGATGATGACTGTGTCATTGTGTGTGTTAGGTTCCTACAAGGTGTCGGGTTGAGAGGGAGAAGTCTGAAAAAGTTTTTAGGAAGACGCAAGGATGGAGAATCACCGGCCCGTCACATCACTGGGTAAGAGGAGACTTTTATTTCTTGTAACGGAGAGAGCAGTTTTTAGGGCAACCAATATACTCCTCATCTGTTCATCACATATAAGCAATGTAATCAGTCACTGTGTGTTTCCTACAGATGGATCCAGTAACAGAAATACCCCAGAGAGATATCTCCATCCTCATTATTCACAGGATTGTACAGGGACAAATCCCAGTATCCCACAGGAGTATCAGGTAGATGACATTTTAAGGTCTCAACAAATCCCAAAATTCCCAAATGAATTCTCAATATATGATCTGTTAAAAAGCTTTGTGGATCTTATACACACAGCAATTTCATAGCAATTTAATAAATCATATTATTAATTTTGATATTATTATTGTTTTGTGGGCTAATAAGGATGATGTTCTGACTGATATTAAAGTAGAATTTATAGAGGGAGAAGAAGAGACGTATGTGAGACGTGATCAGCAGTGTAAGGAGGAGGAAATCCCTACAGATATCAGCACAGGTGAGTAATAAACACTTATTACAGAAGAGTCAGGTATTCACCTTATTTAGTCACTTTAATAGTCATAAATGTTGCATCCTCCTCTGTCATTGCAAACTAATGAAGAAAAAGTATCTGCCCAATGGGACAGTCAGGCGCCTTCAGCTCCTGTTAGACTCCTGCTAACATCATCGTATTGTGTCTTACCAGCCCAGAGATCTGACCAGTCTGCTCCTCACATCATATCACTGTGTGCTACCAGCCCAGAGATCTGACCAGTCTCCTCCTCACATCATATCATTGTGTGCTACCAGCCCAGAGATCTGACCAGTCTCCTCCTCACATCATATCACTGTGTGCTACCAGCCCAGAGATCTGACCAGTCTCCTCCTCACATCATATCATTGTGTGCTACCAGCCCAGAGATCTGACCAGTCTCCTGTTCACATCATATCATTGCGTGTTACCAGCCCAGAGATCTGACCAGTCTCCTCCTCACATCATATCACTGTGTGCTACCAGCCCAGAGATCTGACCAGTCTCCTCCTCACATCATATCATTGTGTGCTACCAGCCCAGAGATCTGACCAGTCTCCTCCTCACATCATATCATTGTGTGCTACCAGCCCAGAGATCTGACCAGTCTCCTCCTCACATTATATCATTGTGTGCTACCAGCCCAGAGATCTGACCAGTCTCCTCCTCACATCATATCACTGTGTGCTACCAGCCCAGAGATCTGACCAGTCTCCTCCTCACATCATATCATTGTGTGCTACCAGCCCAGAGATCTGACCAGTCTCCTCCTCACATCATATCACTGTGTGCTACCAGCCCAGAGATCTGACCAGTCTCCTCCTCACATCATATCACTGTGTGCTACCAGCCCAGAGATCTGACCAGTCTCCTCCTCACACTGTCTGCTGTATCTCATGGGATGTCAGAATGAAAAGACTCCATAAATTAACCCATGAATCTCCTGTACAGTATATCCGGTGGTACTACCCATAATCCTCTCTATACCACCACATGTTATTAATCATTATCTTCCGTGTGTAATAATCCAGGAATAATTTATCCTCGGCTGTATATTAACACTGTAATAATGCAAAATATGAGATTATTCCCCTCCCTCTAGGATCCACCTTCCGACACACATGGAACTATAAACACACACCCGTCATTGCACAGTAGGACCCCTCCAATCTATTTGCTTGGATGCTCTTCATCTGCTGATCTGACTCTTTACCCTGCTCTGCCCTTGTACTTTACTTTGTGCTGTTACCCATCTGTGTCCTGCTCCATTCTCCTAATGTGTCCTCATGTTCTCTGCTCTTTGTAATGGTGTGAGACCTAAGTCTAGTGTAAACACATATCGAGGACTCGCTGCTAATTTAACCCAAGTCTACCCTACTTTTGAGGCTCCAGTGTATGTGTGTGTGTGAGGGCAGAGCCTAGCTGGACAATGTCACTGGCTAATGAGGCTTCCTGTCCTAGGATGCTCGCTAGGCATTGTGTAAAGTCTGCATTTTGGCTGAAGTTGTCCAATCTGGATACAATCTGCCTGTCACTGTGGCTGGGTCTATGTAATGCATTTTTTTTTAATCTCTTTATTTTCGACAACAAGTACGGTAAAACTGGTAATGCAGTTTTTAATCGCAAATAATTATTTGTGGTTTTTAAATTGAAATTAAACAGATGGACATTTTAACTCACTCATATGAAAATGTTGGGCATTATAAAACTTTTAATCAGTGTAAAGTAACATCTGTTTCCATATATTTATTCTATTTCCAGCAGATGGATGCAAAAACAGGAATATCTCGGAGGGAAAATGTATTTTATCTACAGCTTGTGAGATAGAAGATAACATCACACAAGATTCTTCAGGAGAGAACCCAATTACCCGAAGTATACATCCAATACTTCACAGAGCAGATAAATCATCTGATCCCTCTAATCATGAGGAATATTCTCCTGATAACACAGATCTTGTTACACATAGTACAGCTCAAACAGATACTATATTTCTATGTTCTGAGGGTGAGAAATGCTTTATGGTTAAATCATCTCTTCAACAACATCCAAGACCTCACTCAAGTATGAAACCATTTCCATGTTCTGAGTGTGGGAAATGTTTTACACGGAAATCAAAGCTTCTTGAACATCAGAGAACTCACACAGGTGAGAAACCATTTCGATGTTCTGAGTGTGGGAAATGTTTTACACGGAAATCAAAGCTTCTTGACCATCAGACAACTCACACAGGTGAGAAACCATTTCCATGTTCTGAGTGTGGGAAATGTTTTACATATAAATCAAAACTTATTCTGCATCAGAGAACTCACACAGGTGTGAAACCATTTGCATGTCCTGAGTGTGGGAAATGTTTTACACAGAAATCAAGTCTTCTTGAACATCAGGCAACTCACACAGGTGTGAATCCATTACGATGTTCTGAGTGTGGGAAATGTTTTACAAAGAAATCAAGTCTTGTTGGACATCGGAGAATTCACACAGGTGAGAAACCATTTCCATGTTCTGAGTGTGGGAAATGTTTTACACATAAATCAACTTTTATTCTGCATCAGAGAACTCACACAGGTGTGAAACCATTTCCATGTCCTGAGTGTGGAAAATGTTTTACACGGAAATCAAATCTTCTTGAACATCAGGTAACTCACACAGGTGTGAAACCATTTCGATGTTCTGAGTGTGGGAAATGTTTTACAAGGAAATCAAGTCTTCTTGACCATCAGACAACTCACACAGGTGAGAAACCATTTCCATGTTCTGAGTGTGGGAAATGTTTTACATATAAATCAAAACTTATTCTGCATCAGAGAACTCACACAGGTGTGAAACCATTTGCATGTCCTGAGTGTGGGAAATGTTTTACACAGAAATCAAGTCTTCTTGAACATCAGGCAACTCACACAAGTGTGAATCCATTACGATGTTCTGAGTGTGGGAAATGTTTTACAAGGAAATCAAGTCTTGTTGGACATCGGAGAATTCACACAGGTGAGAAACCATTTCCATGTTCTGAGTGTGGGAAATGTTTTACATATAAATCAACTTTTATTCTGCATCAGAGAACTCACACAGGTGTGAAACCATTTCCATGTCCTGAGTGTGGGAAATGTTTTACATTTAAATCAAATCTTCTTGTACATCAGAGAACACACACAGGTGAGACAGGTGAGAAACTGTTTCCATGTTCTGAGTGTGGGAAATGTTTTACACGGAAATCAAATCTTATTGAACATCAGGTAACTCACACAGGTGTGAAACCATTTCGATGTTCTGAGTGTGGGAAATGTTTTACAAGGAAATCAAGTCTTCTTGACCATCAGACAACTCACACAGGTGAGAAACCATTTCCATGTTCTGAGTGTGGGAAATGTTTTACATATAAATCAAAACTTATTCTGCATCAGAGAACTCACACAGGTGTGAAACCATTTCCATGTTCTGAGTGTGGGAAATGTTTTACAAAGAAATCAAAGCTTCTTGAACATCAGAGAACTCACACAGGTGTGAAACCATTTCCATGTTCTGAGTGTGAGAAATGTTTTACACAGAAATCAAATCTTCTTGAACATCAGAGAACTCACACAGGTGTGAAACCATTTCCATGTTCTGAGTGTGGGAAATATTTTACACAGAAATCAAAACTTATTCTGCATCAGAGAACTCACACAGGTGTGAAAGCATTTCCATGTTCTGAGTGTGGGAAATGTTTTACACAGAAATTAAATCTTGTTGCACATCAAAGAATCCACACAGGTGTGAGACCATTTCCATGTTCTGAGTGTGGGAAATGTTTTATACGGAAATCAAGTCTTCTTGAACATCAGACAACTCACACAGGTGTGAAACCATTTCCATGTTCTGAGTGTGGGAAATATTTTACACAGAAATCAAATCTTCTTAAACATCAGACAACTCACACAGGTGTGAAACCATTTCCATGTTCTGAGTGTGGGAAATATTTTACACAGAAATCAAATCTTGTTGCACATCAGAGAACTCACACAGGTGAGAAACCGTTTCCATGTTCTGAGTGTGGGCAATGTTTTACAAAGAAATCATATCTTGATGGACATCAAAGAATCCACACAGGTGTGAAACCATTTCCATGCTCCGACTGTGAGAAATGTTTTACACAGAAATCACGTCTTGTTAAACATCAGAAAATTCACACAAGAGAAAAGCATGGGGCAGGGACTGATGTGAATGTGTTCTCTGTTGAGTGCTGTGGAATTAGTGGCGCTATATAAATAAATAGATGATGATATGAAACAATGCTGCTGCAATGCTTCAAAATATTGGAAACACAATTGATATTAATAATTAAAATTTAACAAATGGACAGTAAATATATATACTTTCATACGGTTTTATCAATCAACTAATCAAAATGGGTGTAACAAAACATTCTGTTGTCTTAGTACATAAAATACCATATCAAAGGTATTTTTCTACATTTGTCTTAAGTATACATACATTATAAGTAACATACAACATCTCAGTTTTTCAATACTTTTCATGCTGAATGTAGTGTAGGTGCACTCATGCGCTTTGTATTGTGCCAGGATGTGAAAAAGAGATTTTGTTTTGCAGTTTGAGGTGTTTAAATGAGGTTCCAACGTTGTGGAGTCTATATATTCACTGGGACCTTCCCACTGTAGAAGGTGTCTACAGGGCCTGTATCTTTCCTACAAAAGGATTTGACTTTTAGGCATGTTTAGAGGTGATGGAGGTCAGGCTTATATTTTTAAATGTGCTTTTCTCACACCCTCCAGTGTGTGTATGTATATTGTGGCAAAGAGGGATATTTGCCACAGTTCCCTGTAAGGGAACATGTAGGAACACAGTCTGCAGAAGCAGGCTGCAGACAGGGTTAAGTTTTCCCTAGGTTCCTCTCTTAGCACACACACACAGGTGTTCCACATGGGTGTGATTGGTTTGCCATGATTTGTTGTAGTGCTTGGGGTGGAGGATAAAGACACTGTCTGTGTGGGTGGGACCACTGATGCCAGTAAGTGGCCGGCGAGCAGACAGGGAAGTAATGTCTAGCCAGATGTAGGTGGTGGGGATTTTCGTGTACTGATACTGGATATGATGCTGTACCAGCATTGGAGCTGTTTTACCATCCTGACAACTGCTAATAAACAGCTAAATGGTTCAGCATTCCTGTGTCTGATTCCTGTGAATGGTGCACTTTCTCACAATATATATATATAATGTTTGTTCAATATGTAATAAAAACTTTCAAACACACGTAGTAATTATAGCCCTGATGTCCCTTAACTGATGATTTAGGCCATAGATGAGGCAGGCATGAGTAGTATTTTTGGAGGAAAATGTAAAAGTTGACTTTAACTAAGTGTGTGGTCTTAAAACAGAAGGCAGGAATTAGAGTTGTAGGACAATCACGCTTAGCTGGATGAAGACCGTGTACTATGACAGTGCATATATGGACATGACATGTAACTATGTGGTCAGTGCACAAATCGGGTAATAAAGTCTATAATTACCAACCAAGCTGACTTCTTGTTTTTCTTTAGATTATTTAAACTAAAGGAAAAAGGTGAAAAGGAAAGAAGGGAACATCTGGTAAGGGGGATATCCTGTATAAAGTATGGAGGGGACAGTGAGTGTGTTGGGGGGATGTTGGTTGGCAATATATGATCTATAATTTTACTATTCTCTATAATGGTCTGCGAACAGCTTTCTATATTGTGTCATCTCCTGTTGTCCACCTACCCTCTGCCATTATCACTTAGGGGGAATTCAATTGACATGTTATGACAACCAGTGCGGCATAAACTTATAGAACAGGGAGCTGAGGTCTTCACCTTTAGCAGCCGCCTTTCCCTGAGAGACTGGTTATGCTCACAGGTACTCCGATGCCCCCAGGTCTTAAACTCAAAGTAGTATAAGTTTATACTCACACGGCTGCGCACAGGTACAGGAGGTAACACACGGAACAGGTAGGCCAGCGATCTGCAGACTGGACGGAGCACCGGAGATGTCAGGTACCAGCAGGGTCAGGGTCACAGGCAATGTTTCAGACTCCGGGTACAGGCAATAGGTCAAGGTCACAGGCAATGGTTCAGAATCCGGGGACAGGCAAGGTCATACACAGGTAATCAATCCAAAGGTTTAAACATAACAATAGCTGGAGCAGGCAGCAGTACTAGAAACAGGACGCTATAACCGGCAGGCTAGACCCTCCCTGCCTTTTACACTGGAGCCAACCAATCAGGGCATATCCCTGCAACAACAAACAGGCAGGTTAAATTACATTAAAGAGACCTAATTAGCCCGCGAAAGTGGCGATTTCAGCGGTCGGGGCCGTGAAACAGGAAGTGACGTCCCGGTCGTCATAGCGACGGCTGGGACGCCAGAGGGAGCAGGAAGTGAGTCACGGCGGTGCCCGTGGTCGCCGCGGCTCGTAACATGACAGCAGTGTTTTATTTATTTTTTGCAATGTTAACAAATTAAAATTACCCGTGCGAGATTGGACCCGTGGGCGCGACTGTTTTTAGGTACCTCAACGTAAAAAAATTGTGCTATTCAATTTAAATACAGGTAATGCCCCCCCCCCCCCTGCTGAGTGAAGGGGAGGGATTAATGCGGTCATCTATGGTAAAAGAAATGCATTGGAATACATTTGTATTGTATTACACAACCTTCTATTTTATAATATCTACATGTAGTACTTTTTTTTTTTTACTATACAATTATCTATACCATGACAAAACTAATTAGTACATACATATATTAATTAGTGATTATTGGTTTTTTTACATGATTTTTGTAAAAAAAAAATCACCTTTTCCATGTTATGTATTACTGAGAAACATAATTTTTTTTCTATTACATTATTACATAATATCAATAGTTTTCTTATGTTTTTATTTGTTTGCACAGTCATGAGAGGTGTGAGATAGAATTGGCGATTTGACAGGTTACCGCGCCGCGTTAAAAAAGAATTGAATAACCTTTAATGCTTCTCCCTATACTTTCAATGGATCATCTACTTGTCCGCGATGGTCCCGTTTTTGTTACAAAAACGCTGTGTTTTAAATAGATTTGAGTAAGGGGTAAAGTTAACGTGCTCCAGAATAAGCGAAAACCACTTTAAAATTATTTACCGCGATGTTAAAAGAAAAAAAATACAGCTGAGAATTGAATTCCCTGCTTAGTCTTTCATTAGTAATCCAGCCCTTAACCTTAGTTGCTTATTGTTCCCATATTGAAATGTTGAAATAATGGACTTTTTCACTCAATAATTGTTTCAAGAGTGATCTCTTTGTAGCTGTTGTCACGATATCGGGGAGGTGACGATACCGGGGGAGGTGACGATACAGGGGGAGGTGACGATACCCGGGGAGGTGACGATACTCGGGGAGGTGACGATACCGGGGGAGGTGACGATACTCAGTGAGGTGACGATACAGGGGGAGGTGACGATACCCGGGGAGGTGACGATACAGGGGGAGGTGACGATACAGGGGGAGGTGACGATACCCAGGGAGGTGACGATACCGGGGGAGGTGTCGATATCCGGGGAGGTGTCGATACCGGGGGAGGGGACGATACCGGGGGAGGTGACGATACCCGGGGAGGTGACGATACCCGGGGGAGGTGATGATACCGGGGGAGGTGATGATACCGGGGAGGTGATGATACCCGGGGAGGTGACGATACCGGGGGAGGTGATGATACCCGGGGAGGTGATGATACCGGGGGAGGTGATGATACCGGGATCCAGTTACCTCCTGTAACCTCTGATTTGTTGTGAAGGTAACACTGGACCCTATTAAAGACTAGGAGGCAAGTTACTGGATATACAGTTAGGGATTAAACACTGACACAGATAAGAAATAAAACAGATTGATTATAATCTAAGAGGTTTATTGAAAGACTCAACCCGGATACCTGGATGTCCGACCAGTGAGATCACTCTCCACCTGCAGTAGGTAAACAAACAGTCCAACCTAATGAGAATAGCAATCCCTTGTTACTGATGTATGTGTACTAATAGGGGGAATCTTCACCTACATATTGCTCATGAGACGAGTGGATTACATTCATTGTACACAACTCCCCCTATTCTCCCAACCACATTGAATCAGTTTACACAAATGCTGAAAACCAGCTGTATGGGATAAGACTCCATCACAATTTACATATTATTGTAAGTCACTGCCTACACACACACAGCTAAACACAACCAGGACACACACACACACACAGCTAAACACAACCAGGACACACACAGCTAAACACAACCAGGACACACACACACACACAGCTAAACACAACCAGGACACACACACAGACAGCTAAACACAACCAGGACACACACACACACAGCTAAACACAACCAGGACACACACACAGCTAAACACAACCAGTACACACACACACAGCTAAACACAACCAGGACACACACACAGACAGCTAAACACAACCAGGACACACACACACACAGCTAAACACAACCAGGACACACAGACACACAGCTAAACACAACCAGGACACACAGACACACAGCTAAACACAACCAGGACACACACACACACAGCTAAACACAACCAGGACACACACACACACAGCTAAACACAACCAGGACACACAGACACACAGCTAAACACAACCAGGACACACACACAGCTAAACACAACCAGGACACACACACACACACAGCTAAACACAACCAGGACACACACACACAGTTAAACACAACCAGGACACACACACACACAGCTAAACACAACCAGGACACACACACACACAGCTAAACACAACCAGGACACACACACACAGCTAAACACAACCAGGACACACACACACACACACACAGCTAAACACAACCAGGACACACACACACACAGCTAAACACAACCAGGACACACACACACAGCTAAACACAACCAGGACACACACACACAGCTAAACACAACCAGGACACACACACACACACACAGCTAAACACAACCAGGACACACACACACACAGCTAAACACAACCAGGACACACACACACACACACAGCTAAACACAACCAGGACACACACACACACAGCTAAACACAACCAGGACACACACACACACACAGCTAAACACAACCAGGACACACACACACACACACACACACAGCTAAACACAACCAGTACACACACACACACACACACACTCAGCTAAACACAACCAGGACACACAGACACACAGCTAAACACAACCAGGACACACACACACAGCTAAACACAACCAGGACACACACACAGCTAAACACAACCAGTACACACACACACACACACACACACACACAGCTAAACACAACCAGGACACACACAACTAAGCACAACCAGGACACACACACAGCTAAACACAACCAGGACACACACACAGACAGCTAAACACAACCAGGACACACACACACACACACAGCTAAACACAACCAGGACACACACACACAGCTAAACACAACCAGGACACATACACACACACACAGCTAAACACAACCAGGACACACACACACAGCTAAACACAACCAGTACACACACACACACACACAGCTAAACACATCCAGGACACACACACAGCTAAACACATCCAGTACACACACACACACACACAGCTAAACACATCCAGGACACACACACAGCTAAACACAACCAGTACACACACACACACACACACACACACAGCTAAACACAACCAGGACACACACACACACACACAGCTAAACACAACCAGTACACACACAGCTAAACACGACCAGGACACACACACACACACACACACACAGCTAAACACAACCAGGACACACACACACAGCTAAACACAACCAGGACACACACACAGAAAGTTAAACACAACCAGGACACACACAGACAGCTAAACACAACCAGGACACACACACAGACAGCTAAACACAACCAGGACACACACAGCTAAACACAACCAGGACACACACACACACACACACACACACACACACACAGCTAAACACAACCAGGACACACACACACACACAGCTAAACACAACCAGTACACACACACACAGCTAACCACAACCAGGACACACACACACACACACACACACACAGCTAAACACAACCAGGACACACACACACACAGCTAAACACAACCAGGACACACACACACACAGCTAAACACAACCAGGACACACACACACAGCCAGGACACACACAGCTAAACACAACCAGGACACACACACAGCTAAACACAACCAGGACACACACACACACACACACACACACACACACACACACGGCTAAACACAACCAGGACACACACACACACACACAGCTAAACACAACCAGGACACACACACACAGCTAAACACAACCAGTACACACACACACAGCTAAACACAACCAGGACACACACACACAGCTAAACACAACCAGGACACACACAGCTAAACACAACCAGGACACACACACAGCTAAACACAACCAGGACACATACACACACAGCTAAACACAACCAGGACACACACACACACACACACACACAGCTAAACACAACCAGGACACACACACACACAGCTAAACACAACTAGGACACACACAGCTAAACACAACCAGGACACACACAGCTAAACACAGCCAGGACACACACACACACAGCTAAACACAACCAGGAGACACACACACACAGCTAAACACAACCAGGAGACACACACAGCTAAACACAACCAGGGCGCACACACACTGTTATGGACTGGAATAATATCAGGCCTAGTGGGTGGTTCCCAGGAAGGCCTGGGCATGTAACTTAGCTAAGTCAGGATCATACGATCCTTAGAGAATAACACACAGCTAAACACGTCCAGGACACACACACACACACACAGCTAAACACGTCCAGGACACACACACACAGCTAAACACGTCCAGGACACACACACACACACAGCTAAACACGTCCAGGACACACACACACACACACACACAGCTAAACACGTCCAGGACACACACACACACACACACACAGCTAAACACGTCCAGGACACACACACACACACACACACAGCTAAACACGTCCAGGACACACACACACAAAACTTTTCTCTCTCTTCCCTCATTGATCTGTGAAGAGATCAGTAATGCTTTCCATCCCCTCTACTATTTCCCACTCTTCCACATGCAGATAGAATGTAACCAGGAGGAAGACACACAACACACAGCATGGCAGACAATGCTAACACAACATGTAAGGGGGCCAGGATACACAATAAGGTTGAGAATGGGAATACTGAGATTGAGTATATGCTGAAATGTATATGATTGTGATCTGAGGTAATGCTGAGATATTGATAGGATTGGGATTGAAATGTGATAGATTTAATATATGTTGAGATTTAGATGATCTGAGACTGATATGATTGGGATTGTCATTGGTAGATTGAGTCTAAGATTGTAATACTGAACAACATGGGAAATATACACATGCACATGAAGATACGAGTTGTTGTAAGACACAGGAAGAGATCAGTGACGGAAGAAACGCTGTCCCTTTTTTAAGGTCCATAATAGAGGATCGAAACGCGTTGGTAATTAGTGTTGTATTTTTCCAAAAGGACCTCCACTTGGACGAGATTTCCATCTATGAGGACTTATAGCACTTCATTCCGCGGCTTTTACATCTGTTATGCTATTTGCCTTCTTCGTTCCGATAGCAGTAACTGTGTACTGTGATTTTATTTTATTAAAGTGTTTCCATACATACTACCTTAGATCTTCTTCTGTCTTCTATTATATTATGGCCTTGATGTGACATTGTGAAGGGACAGAGTTTGTTTGATGTGCCGATATTAAATAAACCAGTCTGTAAGTAGGGCCCCATAGGGGGGTAACCGTATCTTGTGGAGTGATTTTATGGACACCTTTTCTGGATACACAGCTGGTTGGTGGGACCATTGGGTGACAACATAGTATACTATCCTTTGCACTGGGAGGTTCTATATATTCCACTATCTTCCCAATTAAGACTCTACCATACAATATTGCACCACTATTATTTGTCTGCTTTTTTCATATGGTATTACTGTGAATGGAGAGAAGAATCTGTGTCAACAATTTTGAATTTAAGTATTTTATTATTTTGTTTACATTTTATTAATGACATCTTTCATGCTGTTATTTACATATTTATTGTAGTGTGATCTCAGTGCAGAAATAATTATCTATTTTTTTATTGTATCCTATAGTTATTTGGGACTTGGGGTGTTTAGTCCTCAGGTGATTAGATCTGCTGAAGGAAATTGCCCCTATCATATTTACATTTCACAATTGTGTGCTTGAATGTTTTTATTACAAGTGTATTTATATATAAATAATGTACTGGAAGGTGCAAATAAAAAAAAAAGCACCTTTAAAAATATAGGTGGCGGCCTGACCTCCATCACCTCTAAGCATCCCTAAAAGTCCTTCTGAAGGACAGCTACAGGCCCTGCAGCCACCTGCTACAGTGGGAAGGCCCCAGTGAATATAGAGACTCCACAACGTTGGAACCTCATTTAAACATCTCGCCCTGCAAAACAAAATCTCGTAATCACATCCTGGCACAATACAAAGTACATGAGCGCACCTACACTACATTCAGCATGAAAAGTATTGGAGATTGGAGATGTTGTATGTTACTTATAATGTATGTATACTTAGGACAATTGTAGGAAAATACCTTTGATATGGTATTTTATGTACTTAGACAACACAATGTTTTATTATACCCATTTTGATTGCTTGTTTGCCACAACAGTATAAAAATAAATAAATGTATTGCCTATTTTTAATTTAAATGAATGAAATAAACTGTGTTTGCAGTATTTGTAGTATTACAGCAGACTTGTTTCATATCCAATTGCTTTTATCCTGTGGAATTTTCTGATGTGTAACAAGATGAGATTTCTGTGCAAAACATTCCTCACACTCAGAACATGGTTTTAATACTTTTAATGTTGAAATTGGCCATACGTGATGTATGATGTTTTGGTGCATCTAGTATTGTAACTTTCTTAATCTGTATATTGCCAAAGAGTCTCCATCCACGTCAGATCTCTGGAGAGACCACATAGGGCCAACAACTCCTTAATCAAACATGTCCCATTGTATAACAGGTCTGGGGATCTCCCCAGGAAATCCTACTTGTTACATGAATATGGGGGGTCTGAAGTATACTGTGTTTTATAACAAGATCCACAGATAATTTAGTGTGTCCCATGACATCTGTGCAGTGTAAGGTGTTGTCAGGGGCGGAGCTATATCTCTAAGACCAATAGTTGTGGGAGACTACGGGAAAATGGCCGCCGCTGTCCTGCACTGAGGACAATACAGAGATGAAAATGATTTTTCTCATTATTAAAACCACAGAGTCTTCCCTCTCATCTGTGTAAAACACCCCTCCCTCTGTAACTATCCCCGTCGCCCATATCAGATGGATGTCTATTAGATACATAACCTCCATCTGTTTGGCAACAACTTAATCGGTAGAGTAAGATTTTATATAACTATTGTCCTCAGTGCAGGACGGCGGCGGCCATTTTCCCGTAGTCTCCCACACACTATTGGTCTTACAGATATATCTCCGCCCCTGACAACAGATTACACTGCCCAGGGGGCGTGGCCACATCCTCCTCAGCCGCCATGTCAGAGCCTGGAGCGCCGCCCTCAGTCTGTACAACATCCGGGCCCTGTACAAGGCTGAGGTAATAATATAGTTCCCCCATGTTTATGTGCAGCCTCCCGGCCATCAGGGCCTCATACAGAATCCATCCCCTTATACATATCACATAGACTATTAGTTTATGTCCCTTCCCACCCTACATGTCAGCACCATCAGTCCCCACAGCCAGTGTCTGACTGGGTCCTGCTGCAAAGCCCCCAGTGGTTATTCCTCAGACCACCTCCCATGAGATCCACATCCATAAACACCTCCATATACACACACAGTTCTTACTGAAGGACACAGTGACCCATGTCTGCCCATCCACAGTCCCCCTCGCACCATCCACTATACTGTGTTCTATCTATGTGTAATTGTCACAGTATAGACCCCATTCCATGGTAGGTACAGCGTAGGGTCTACTGCCCATGTGACATTGTCACATTCCCAGTCTCCTCTTACACTCAGTACTCAGGGGTCCCACCGCCTACAACGTACTAAGCCCAAGAGTCCTCCTGCAGCCACACAGACCCCATATGTTACCATTATACTATGTATTATACATTTATATCACAACCTTAAGTCACTGTTCCGAGTCTCCCTCTGACACGTAGACAGAATGATCTCTAAGACGTGACCCAGTAAGTCCGCAACCATCGCCCCCTAATCCCAGGAACATAGTGAGTCCCTCCTGCTCCTCATATAACATAGTATGCAACATAATATTCATTAGGTCAACCATGCAATGAAATGTAAAATAATATAAAACACACGTTTTTAATCAATAAAAATAATGATGCCAGATTTTATATTGGTGTCTAGCTGCTTCTAGCCTTAAAAATTCTACATTATGTATGTTTATTTAATGTATTTATATGTTTGTGTGTTACATATTTATGTGTATAGATAGATAGATATCTAATGTGACTGTGCCAGTACAGATGTGTGTGACAGAACAGATAGGTGAACATGTTAGAAATGGCTGTGACACTATGTGACAGATACATCCTGTATATGGCACCGTCTCTTACCTGGCAGCGGGGCTAGAAGCACCAGCACATCCATGTGGGCAGCTGAGGGTCCCGTAGAAAACAGGATTTATTGCTAAGTGAAGGCGAGAGCCGTACGGGAGTTATCAGCTGGTATATTGTACCCTGCACTTGTATCTAATACTGTATTATGCACTTCATCATCATCAGCTATTTATATAGTGCCACTAATTCCGCAGCGCTGTACAGAGAACTCACTCACATCAGTCCCTGCCCCATTGGAGCTTACAGTCTAAATTCCCTAACACACAGAGAGAGAGAGAGACTAAGGTCAATTTTGATAGCAGCCAATTAACCTTCTAGTATGTTTTTGGAGTGTGGGAGGAAATTGGAGCACCCCAGGAAACCCACACAAACACGGGGAGAACATACAACTCCACAGAGATAAGGCCATGGTCGGGAATTGTACTTATGACCCCAGTGCTAACCACTGAGCCACTGTGCTGCCCATGCTTATGTATAAGCATGAATACCTCCATAATACTGATCACTGGGCATAGCTCCTCTCACACCAGAGAGACACTGACAGACTAAGGACCTGCTGTATGAGGTGCGGCATAGCTGCAGATGGTCTCTACAGATCTCCCCTGTTACTACTGACCTGTCCAAGCAGGAGGGAAGAGGGGATGGGAAGGAAACATAGAGAATATGATCTCTAGCTCTGCTTGTCCTATTTGCAGAAATAGGTGTTATATTAAAGCAGGAAGTGCACAGTAAGAGCAGGCAGTGTGAGGACAGCAATCTGAAGAACATTTACACCAGAGTAATGGAACTTGCACACAACAATATAAACTGTTGCATGGTCATTTCAATTACTTTATAGCAGACGGAGCATCAGAGGAAACCCACGCAAACACGGTAAAAACATACAAACTTCACACAGATAAGGACATGGTAGGGAATCGAACTCATGACCCCATTGCTGTGAGGCAGAAGTGCTGGCCACTAAGTCACTGTGCACATGCGCGATGTAATTGAATGTCCATTTACACAACACTTAGACCTTATTAAAGTGACCTTGTAAACTGAACGAGGTCGACCAAACAGGCGACCTTGATCTACTGGTAGATTTGCGATCAACTGTTTGAGTCCACCTCTTACAGCTGCAGCGTGGTCCGACAGCCTTTACCATAGCCCCCTATAGGGTCCTCTAGATACTCCCCCTCATCATACATGGACATCTATATCATCTGGTCCTTGCCCGCTACACCTCCCACACGCTTACACCTCCCACACGCTTACACCTCCCACACGCTTACACCTCCCACACGCTTACGCCTCCAACAAGCTATTTACACGCCGCCACTCCTACTACACAGTCACTTACACTATATCTGTGACGAAAGTCCACAACCAGGACGAAACGCGTTGGAGTTTGAAGACGCCCCCACAGCCAGCAGCATTGTGTCCTCCAGCTCCTGCCTTCCCCATTACTCCCAGAGGTCCACTGAGTGCAGCCGCTGGGCAGCAGATTTCTTACACAACGGAGGAGCTCAGACAACAGGTGCACCGCATCCCACCTGTACTATAGCTGCCCCCCCACCTCACTCTATCATGCATCACATTCCTAACCATAATACTCTGTACTTTATTACTGTTACTGTGGTATATGTAGATTAGAATAAACACGCTGACCGCTTGGATAGGTTATAGGATCAGCAGCCGCTGAGCCGTGTACCTCTGAGCTCATGTAGATAATACAGAAGGTGAGAGTTAAGCACATGATATAATACATTTCTCAGAACACTCTCCTAACGTCTCCCTCTGCAGAACTACTAAGTAGTCCACATATACTACTATTACTAATATAACTATTGTATTGTTCTTCCCACTGGTTAGATAGCTCCCGTTATCTGCCACGTTTACACCTCACATCTCCCTGATCCTGAACTGGCCCCAATCAGGCGGAACTGACTGTGTTTAAGTGAAAATATAATCATGTAACACAATCTAACAGTAAAGGTAATAAGAGCTACTAAACCAACCCAAAGAGTTAACCAAGCTGTAAATGCAAAAGAGATAGAAGAAAAAAACTAGATAAAAAGGCAAAAGAGTTGTAAATGCTTGAAAGAAGAACATAGAGAAAGTACTTGAACATCACCACTTTCATCTTTTTATTTGGGGGGGGGAATCCAAAACACACCACCCACATTCTGTGACTCATCTCCCATCTGTTTCCTCAGTAGGACGAACTATATCGGACTTGCCACAAAACAAGTGCACCAATACCCCAACAAGAGGAATATAACCTAGCAACCGCTTCACTCCGGAGGAACACCAAATATTATCCACCCCAGGACCACTCTACTGAACTAAACAGGAAGATAAAGAACCCAACGAGAGGAACGTCTACCGACAACTTTGTCACTAAAGAATTAAGACGTAAGTGACAAACACCTACAACACCCCATCACCTATAGATCCCACCAGGTTACACCACCTATAGATCCCACCAGGTTACACCACCTATAGATCCCACCAGGTTACACCACCGATAGATCCCACCAGGTTACACCACCGATAGATCCCACCAGGTTACACCACCTATAGATCCCACCAGGTTACACCACCGATAGATCCCACCAGGTTACACCACCTATAGATCCCACCAGGTTACACCACCTATAGATCCCACCTGGTTACACCACTATGTTCTCCGCAGGGGAGCAACCAATCACAGCTCCTCTGATACATCCTCACAGCGCAGACAGTCCCTATCCTACAACACCACCTTTTATTATAGAGGGGTGTTACATGAAAGACTAAAATTCAGGGAACTCCGCCCTCTTGTCATATGATCTCTTGATCCCGCTGTCAGACATGCTATGGGGATATAGAACTAGAACCGCTTTGCTGACCCCAGCTGTATTTCATCTTCCAAGAAATTCACTTTCTTCCATATGGACGGGGTTTCTCTTAGACACTCAACCCCCACATGTGACTGGTCTTACTGTGTTTCTGTGTCCAGGTGAATTATATATATATATATATATATATATATTGATAGAAAGTGTTTTCTATTGTTTATTTTCTATTCTATTCTATTCTTTTATTTAGATAACATAGGAAAGCAGTAAATAAAAGGTTTATGTTTCTATTATACACACCAGGGTTTTTAAAACAATTAATGCACCATTGATGTCTATCCTAAAATATAACTCTTGGATGTAAGAATATCTCTCTTCATACAGTTGTCGAGGTTGAAATGAGTGTTCTTTATATACTATTGGTGAGTGGGATCTAAATTATTTATATATATATATATATATATATATATATATATATATATATATATATATACACAAGTTAACCCGTGCATGATACTCATGCATTCTAGTCAAATCAAGCTACTTAAGGTCTTAAAAAGGTTCTTGTCATGCATTTGGGCCTAGCCCAGGCCTCCTCAGGGGAAGAGCGTTACTTCCCGATGCAAGCGCCCTTTTTAATGTGTGTTCATGAGGTAAAATTACCTCACGAAAATGAGTTTGAGCCCTCAACTCATAAATTTAGCCTTTACTACCCCTCCCACGGGGGAAAGGGGGGATGATGTAAGTTAACTGACTTCACTATTCTAATTTTTTTGTCAAATAATGTCAGTATACCAAATTTCAGGTTAATTGGATGAGCCCTTTCTGAAAAAATAGTTTTTTTCCACACACACTAACACACGCCGCTAGGCTTTTACTTTTATATATTAGATAATGCTAAGAATTTAGTAGGTCAGTGTATAACTCCGCCCAGCAGGTGGCGCTGCAGCTTGTTTTTTTTTTTTTTCACACACAGACTAACACACGCCGCTAGGCTTTTATATTATAGCTATAGGGAGGCTGCCTACTCTTATGAAGAATAGTGTATACCAAGATTGGTTATTCATATTATTATTTACTAACCTATTTCGAGTTTGAGCGCCAGTATTTATTATATCTATTACTACATATATATATATATATATATATATATATATATATATATAGTTCAGCCAATGACCGTCGCCTCTCCTCCACTCTGATCACCTCATCCCACTCCAGAATTCAAGACTTCTCCCGAGCTGCCCCCCTGCACTGGAATGACCTCCCACGCTCCATCCGTTTGTCCTCTAAATTGTGCTCCTTAAAACGGGCACTCAAAACTTGTGGATTCTGGATCCGCAGGGAACTTCATGTCTGCCACTCTAGTATCGAAGCTTGGCATACCCCTCCATCCGTTGCCGCAGCCTTTGGTTCTCACCGCAGTAGATGGTAATCGAGTTGTCAACGGTTCCATCACCTGTATCACCAGTCCAGTTCGGTTGCTGGTAGGGGTTCTTCATCAAGAGTGGATCAAGTTCTTGGTCATTTCTCAATCCGTCAACTCCATAATTCTGGGTTTAGCCTGGCTCAGGACTCATTCTCCCCAGTTTGACTGGCTCCACGCCCAGGTATCTTCGTGGGGTGCTTCTTGCTTCAACAAGTGCCTCTCTAAGGTGCACCCACCAATCCATATGCCTTGTCTTTCTTTGGCTTCCCGAAGTGGGCTTCCGGAATCATATCTAGAATTTCTCGATGTGTTTAGCAAATCTGCTGCGGAGACCTTACCTCCTCATCGAGCATGGGATTGTCCCATCGAACTTATGCCAGACAAGACCATTCCTAAGGGTAGGGTGTATCCATTGTCCCTACCGGAGACTGAGGCCATGTCACAATATGTCTCTGACAATCTCCAGCGAGGTTTTATCAGGAAATCTCACTCTCCTGCAGGGGCTGGATTCTTTCCAGAGTGTGAAGGGCCAATAGGGATGCCATGTTCTTATACTCTCTGGAGGGCTGAGATTTATCTAGCTTTAGATCTTGGGTTACATTAATATCTCCTAGGATCAGATGACACTTTGCATAATGTGGTTAAACATCTTATTGAGGAAGGTGACTGGTTCTGATGTGGAACGTAGGCAGATACTACTGTCTTGGATCAGAGAGAACCTATAACTATAAGGTATCGTCCCTCTGGGTTAGCTATATAATGGAGTGTGGGAAAAGGAACATTTCTACGGCTCCCAGGACAATGGAGCGCTTTTTAGGGGAATTTAAATCATTCAAATTGATGAATAAAACCTTCAAAGTCATGACATTATGAGTGTGAGAAGCCTGTCAAAAGCTCTGCATGAGTGACAAAGTTGGGAGGGCAGAAGAAATGGGAGTGAAGGAAGGACTTAATAAAATTAGGAGATTGGAAGGAAGAGAGTTCCCAGAGGGGTGATAGTGTGACCTAGGTAATACATTAGAGGGGCCTGTAGGGTCTGAAAAGACAATAGAGGTAGGGAAGGAAACAAAAAGGTTAGGAGGAAAAGGCTGTGGGCGGCAAAGAAATTTTCCTAAGATGGAATTAGGGATTTAGAGAGAGAGAAGTCAATCAAAGAGGAGATGAGCAACAAATGATTCACAAAAACCTCTACAACTTGAAGAACCACAGTCAAAACTGCAAAAAGAGTCATCTAGTCTGATAAAGTCTTCATTGGGTGATAAGGGGTCAATCTGCAATGAATAACAAGAAACAGTAAACACAACAATAGAAAAGTAGCTCGTCTAGCTTCCGAAAAGTGCCACTGAGCTCTAGGATGGACACATCCTGAGAGTTTTTCCTTCAGTTTTGAAGGGCAGACGACAAAATTAGGCCTTTGTCCTATTGGGAAATGGATAGCAGATCCCTGCTTGCGCCTGTGAAACAGGAAAAAATTAAGAATATGTCTCATGTTAAAAAGATGATTCCGACAAGGAGGTGTCCTGGATGAGATTTGGAGGACCGAGTTGTCCACAATAAGTGGAGTTATTCAAGTGGGCAGATTCGTTTTACAACGTTCTGTGACCCACTATTTGCCATTCAGACTGTGGAGGCTTTTGGTGTCTCATTGATGAAGATCCTCGCAAAAGGCTGCTGACCTGGGATTCAGTTTAGAGAGGATGGTTTGCGTTTGAATTTCTGACTTACCATACAGAGTTTTAGTGTGTGTTAGCACTTGAAGAGTTCCTAAAAGAAACACCATTTATATTTGTAGTTAGAAGCTCTTAGGATTTTGGTGATCCTCTGCATTTCATGTCTCTTTTGAATTGTTAAAGGTGCCAGATCTTGGAAAATTTGCATCTGGGAGTCCTTCAAGTCAATGAAAGGGCTGTCATGGTCGGCCATCATGATTCTTTTTTATGCAATCAGGCAATAATTACTCTGAGATTTTGTTCTGGGGTAGGCCTTGCTCTCAGAGCTCTGAGATCTGTCTAACACAACCGTTGTCTCAGAGGGATCAGAGAGCACATGTTTAAAGAGGTCTACTAAAAATGCAATGAGATACTATGCATCTATGGATTCTGGGATGCCTCTAATCCAGAGATATTTCCTCCTGGATCTACTTTAGAAGTCATCATGATCTTGAATGGATCATCTTAATTTCCATGTCAGTAATAACTTGTGAGCGACATAGCTTGTCTATCTTATTTTCAAGGTTGTTGTTTCTAGATACAAGAAACGTAATTTCCAATATTTTATTGTTTCTTTTTAAAGAAATTTGACCGTGTCTGGTTGAGTGATTTTCTCGCTGTGTTGAGACATGACCGTTTAGTAAGAATTGGGATGCTCAGGCTGTGAGAGACAGGAACAGAAGGTGGGACTTTCGTGATGAGATGGAATGTATGGTAACTATTCCTCAATAATGTCACACTCTCATCGGTCATAGCTTAACTAATCTGAAGCCAACCTGGAACTATGAGCAGGTAAGAAGATGATCAGCTTTGTGGATTTATAGAACTTGGTGTTTGTAGTGCCGGCATCCTAAGTGCAAATGCCTTTAACATGACTCTTGTTTGTTGATGGTTATAAACTGTTATACATGAATAGTTGAGCCTTTACATATATGTAGAACACGTTGAATTAAGGGAGTGTATTGCTGTCGTGTAAGTGCCCAGCTAATGTGGAAGCCTTGCTCTGATGAGCCCTTGTCCTGAATTTAGATCTATCAGAAATGCATTTACAGGGACAACGTTAGGGGCATGCTTCGATCTTTAGAAGTGCTCTGCTGCCCCAAGAAGTAGGGTGTTGTGTGAAAGTCACTTATCGGTCTTATGAAGCTGGATCAGAGAAACTTCTGAGAAACACTGAATAGTGCTCTATGGCCCATTCACTAGGGGCCTCATGTAGAGTTGGACTCACCTTGCTTCCACAACTCAGATGTAAAATACTCCGGGTCACGAGCCTCGACGGTACGCCGCATCCTGGCGCGATCTAGCAGCCGGGCATGTGCATTGGTTACAATGTACTGTTTTTTTTCCTTGAGCTTATCTTTGTTGCATAGAGTAGGAGGGTGTAGGGACATCCTCCAACACCAGGTGGAGCTCTCCTATGATTTAAATTGGTTCATTTATATATTTATACATGTTCCTGGTTTATGTTATTATCTATGCCAGTTCTAAGCTAGTAAATTAATTAGCAGCCTTCTGAGGCTGATTGTCAGTCCTGTCCTCCTCTTTTCTGATTGGCCCATCAAAGTATTTAAGGTAGGGAGGGCTTAGCCTCACTGCCGGTTATAGCGTCCAGTTCCCTGTCTTGTAACCTGCTCCTGTGCTGTTTGGTGTATACCTTCTGGATTGAACTTCTGTGTATGACCCCTGCCTTGGACCTTGCCTGCTTACCTGTGACTCTGATTCGTTTGTCTGTACCTTGGACCCTGCCTGTGACCCTGACCTTTGGCGTGTTACCTGATTATTCTGCTTGCTAGTGACCTCTGACCGCTGCTTTTGTCTGACCATCCGCTGCCTCCTGGCCTGTCGCTACGGTTTTGTATTACAAACTTACACTACATCTGGAGTTACGTCCTGGGAGCATCTGAGTACCAGTGAGCGTATAAAACTCTATGGGAAAGGCGGCTGCTGAAGGTGAAGACCTCGGCATAACTATTTCTGTGAGTTTGTGAACAGACCGTCAGCGTAACATTATAACCGGCCCAAATACTTGGGATTTACTCCCATGGATCCTACTCCTCCTTTCCTTGCACAAGTGCTGGCTAATCAACTGCAGGCTCAATTTCAGATTGTTCAAGACATTTCTACCAGATTGTCTGTTTAGGAACAAGCCTCCAGGATTACCTCTTCTCAGGAGGTTGAAGTTCAAGAACCCAAACTTCATCTTCCAGACAGATTTCCTGGCAACCGATGGGATTTCCACAACTTTATGGAAAGTTGCAAATTATATTTCAAGCTACGTCCTCTGTCTTTCGATTCGGAACAGCAGCGAGTGGGTATTGTTATATCACTGTTGCAAGGAGATCCACAAACCTGGGCATTTGGATTGTGCCCTGACAGTCCAGAATTGTTATCTGTAGATTCCTTTTTCCAAGCCTTGGGTATCTTGTATGACGATCCTGACAAAGTCACTACTGCAGAATCTAAACTTAGATCTTTGAAACAGGGACGTCGGGCTGCTGAAGAATATTGTACTGAATTTCGCAGGTGGGCCTCGTATTGGGAATGGAATAATCCAGCTCTCTGCAGTCAGTTTCGTTTGGGCCTTACAGAACTAATAAAGGACATATTGGTGCAATATCCAGCTCCTGATTCTCTGGAGTCCTTTATGTGTTTGGCAATTCGCATTGATCGGCGAATAAATGAAAGAAGATTGGAAAAGGAATTTCATCCGCAGAACTTTTTCCTTATCTCCAACTCAGTTAAAACAGGGGGATACTAGAAAAGTTCATCTAGGTGTTTACCTTGTACAGAATAAAAATTCTCTCCAGTTACCTGCCCAGATTTCCTTGGTCTCTGGGAGTGTTGATGTCCTAGCTTTCGTGGACAGCGGAGCAGCTGGAAATTTTCTGGATATTTCTCTGGAGCGGCGGTTTGTTGTTCCTACCCAACAATTAAAAGTTCCAGTATCTGTTTGTGGTTTGGATGGACACCTAATTAAGGGCGGAAGCGTGCTAGAGAGTACCAGCTCTCTGACCCTGACAGTGGGAGCACTCCATAAGGAAATGCTGTCATTCTATCTTATCCATTCACCCACATACCCTGTGGTTCTGGGGTACCCATGGCTTATCAAGCACAATCCAGTCCTTGATTGGTCCACAGTAGAACTGGTGTCATGGCTGAAGAACTGCCAAGGGACATGCCTAGCAACACCCATTAAGGTTTCTACTGCTTCAGTCGAATCAGGTTTCACACTCCCGCTGCAATATCAATATTTTGCTGATGTTTTCTCCAAGCAAGCTGCAGATACATTACCACCACATCGCCTGTATGACTGCACTATTGATATTCAGCCAGGGAGTAAATTTTCTAAGACTCATTTATATTCTCTTTCCGTGGAAGAGACCAAAGCCATGGAGAACTATATTTCTGAGGACCTGAAAAAAGGGTTCATTAGATGTTCTCTTTCACCCCTGGGTGCCGGATTTTTCTTTGTCAAAAAGAAAGATGGAGATTAACGACCTTGCATTGATTACAGAGGTCTGAATCAGATCACCATTAAAAACAAATATCCTCTGCCACTCATTTCTCAGTTGTTCGACCAGTTAAGAGGTGCTTTAGTATTTTCTAAAATTGATTTACTTGGAGCATACAATTTGTTACGCATACGGAAGGGCGATGAATAGAAGACCTCTTTTAACACTCATTCTGGACATTACGAGTATTGTGTTATGCCGTTTGGTCTTTCTAATGCGTGAGCCGTGTTCCAGGATTTGATCAATGATGTACTATGCGATTATCTGGGTAAATTTGTCATTGTGTATCTGGATGACATCTTGATCTAGTCCTCATCTTTGCCCCAACACCGTGAACAAGTCCGTTTGGTACTACAGAAACTTGGAGAGATTCATCTATTTGCCAAATTGGGGAAATGTGAGTTTGAAGTCTCCACTGTGGCATTCTTGGGGTATTTAATTTCTGCCAACGGATTTACGATGGATCCAGCCAAAGTCCGAGCCATCACTGATTGGAGCCTTCCCAGTAACCTAAAAGCCATCCAAAGGTTCCTCGGGTTTGCCAGTTACTACAGGAGATTCATTCGCAATTTTTCAGTAATTGTGGCACCTATCACTCAATTAACTAAGAAAGGAGCTGATCCAGCGGTATGGCCGCCAGAAGCTGCCAAAGCATTTGAGACTCTTAAAAAGGCCTTTGTTTCTGCTCCATTCTCAAAGATCCTGATGCAGAGCTACCTTTCATTGTTGAAGTGGATGCTTCTGAGGTTGGGATGGGGGCAGTTCTGTCACAAGTGTCCAGTTCTGATGAGAAGTTACACCCATGTGCTTTCTTCTCTAAGGAATTCTCAGTGGCAGAGATTAATTATGATGTGGGAAATCGGGAGTTGCTGGCCATTAAATGGGCATTCGAAGAATGGAGACATTGGTTGGAGGGCGCTAAGCATAACATCACGGTGTACACGGATCACAAATACCTCCAATACATTGAGACTGCCAAGAGGTTGAATCCCAGACAAGCGCGATGGGCTCTTCTCTCGATTTAGTTTTGTGATCACATATCGCCCTGGTTCTAAGAATTTGAAGACGGATGCCTTATTCAGAAGTTTTTTACAGAAACATGAGGATCCCCTTTATAACACTCCTATCATACCTTCTCAAACCATTGTTTCAGGGCTAACTCAGGATTTGGCAACCCAGTTACAGGCAGTTTAGGATCAGGCACCAGCTTCCATGCCTCCCAATTTGTTGTTTGTGCCAGCTGGTCTGAAACAGTCTGTCTTGTCTGAGGTCCATGACCGCAAAATATCTGGACATCCAGGTATCACCAAGACTATTAAATTACTCTCTCGTTCTGTTTGGTGGCCTTCTATGAAGAAAGACCTTAGAGACTTTGTACAGTCCTGCGAGATTTGTTCCAGGGTGAAAACACCCAGAGATTTACCCATGGGACAGATGATGCCTTTACCCGTGCCCAGTGTTCCATGGACCCACATTTCCATGGATTTTATCACGGATTTGCCTTTGTCTAAAGGGTGTAATTGCATTTTGGTGATAGTCGATCGCTTTAGTAAGATGGCTCATTTTGTTCCTATACCAAAGCTACCATCTGCTAGCCCTCTGTTCATTCAAAATCTTTTCAGATTACATGGAATAACCACTAATATTGTATCAGATAGAGGAACTCAATTTGTGGCCCAGTTCTGGATATCATTTTGTGCCTTGCTGTCACGACTTGCATTCTACTTGTAGTACCACTGCCCACCAAAGGGGCCACTGTGCTACTTTGATTATTTTCCTTGATTACTGGGAGTTGTATCACCTGCATGAGGCCTATATAAACCTGCCTGCTTCAAACGGTCTGGGCCAGATCATCAAGTCACTCCTGTGAGCATTCTCTGTGCTCAGCTTCTGTCTACATTGCCTGCTGAAATCTACTATTGCTGTTACCTGTGTACTGGACTTCTGCATCTACAACCATTATACCTGGTACTTGTAGTTCCACGCTGCCTGTTGAAATCTACTATTGCTGTTACCTGTGTACTGGACTTCTGCATCTACAACCATTATACCTGGTACTTGTAGTTCCACGCTGCCTGTTGAAATCTACTATTGCTGTTACCTGTGTACTGGACTTCTGCATCTACAACCATTTTACCTGGTACTTGTAGTTCCATGCCGTATGTTGAAGTTACCTGTTGTTTCTCATCTGCATACTGAACTGTCTCGTGAGTTGTCTACTTCATCTGTGTTCATATTGATTGGCTCAAGTACCTCTCTGCTCTGCTGTCTGTATCCTATACTGAACTACAATCAAGTTACCTTGTCATCTGTGTTCATATTGATTGGCTCAAGTACCTCTCTGCTCTGCTGACTGTATTCTATACTGAACTGCAATCAAGTTACCTTGTCATTTGTGTGTCTTAATAAAGTCATTATAACCACTTACTCCCTCTCCGTGGTCATACCTGGGAAATCCTGACAGTATGATCTGGCCCTAATACCGAGCCCGCTGCTGCACGGCTTTCATACCTTTTGAAAAGGATTTCCAGGGTAGTGACCTACTCCGTGACCATGGCTACTATTTCTTCCGAAAATCCCCTGTTCCAGTTGCTCCAAGTGGACATTCTTCAACTTCGCACTCAAATAGTGCAAGTATCTTCTTTGCTGAATCAAGTACTCAAGCAACTTCCAATTTCCACCCCTAATACATCCTGCTGTAAGGAGTCTAACTGTGCTGCTAACATTTCATTATCAAATTTGTCTGCTTTTGACTCTCTGCAAGCAGTACCTTCCAATAGGCCTGTAACAAATTCCACATTTTCAGGTGCTCCACGCCCCCACCTGACCGAAGAGGAGCGATGGCGCAGGAGGACCTACAAACTGTGTCTTTACTGTGCCAGTGATTTACATTTTTTACAGGATTGCCCGCTCCATAGACTCCGACCTTCTTCAACCTCTATCTCCAGCTCTGAGTTACAAGCTTCTGTCTCTATTCCAGATACGCTGTCTGCTTCCATGAGAACCCAAGTTCCCCAGTTCAACCCAGAGGTGGCGCTGCCCTTAAAGTTTGCTCCAGGGGGGGGGCGATGCCCTTAAAGTTTGCTCCAGAGGGAGCGATGTCCTTAAAGTTTGCTCCAGAGGGGTCGCTGCCCTTAAAGTCTGCTCTAGAGGGGGCGCTGCCCTTAAAGACTTGTTCAGAGGGGGTGCTGCCCTTACTGTTCGCTCCAGAGGGGGTGCTGCCCTTAAAATCTGCTCCAGAGGGGGCGCTGCCCTTCCAGTCTGCTCCAAAGAGGGCGCTGCCCTTCCAGTCTGTTCCAGAGGGGGCGCTGCCCTTCCAGTCTGCTCCAGAGAGGGCGCTGCCCTTCCAGTCTGCTCCAGAGAGGGCTCTGTCCCTCCAGTCTGCTCCAGAGAGGGCCCTGTCCCTCCAGTCTGCTCCAGAAGAGTTGCCTGTCCATGCGGTTCAGCCCGAGTTGCCTGTCCATGCAGTTCAGCCCGAGTTGCCTGTCCTTGCGGTTCAGCCCGAGTTGCCTGTCCATGCGGTTCAGCCCAAGTTGCCTGTCCATGCGGTTCAGCCCGAGTTGCCTGTCCATGCGGTTCAGCCCGAGTTACCACTTGGTGCTGTCTGCTCTGAGGCTTCTCACAGCGCTGTCTGCTCTGAGGCTTCTTACAGCGCTGTCTGCTCTGAGGCTTCTCACAGCGCTGTCTGCTCTGAGGCTTCTTACAGCGCTGTCTGCTCTGAGGCTTCTCACAGTGCTGTCTGCTCTGAGGCTTCTTACAGCGCTGTCTGCTCTGAGGCTTCTCACAGCGCTGTCTGCTCTAATGCTTCTCACAGCGCTGTCTGCTCTGAGGCTACTCACACAGCTGTCCCCTCCGAGGCTTCTCACAGTGTTGTCTGCCCCGAAGCTTCTCTCAGTGCTGTCCCTGCCAAGCCTGCCGCCCAGTCCGGGTCTGCTGCGAAGCCTGCCGCCCAGTCCGGGCCTGCTGCCAACTCTGAGCTACCACCTATCTTCAATGGGGATATTCAGCAATTTCATGCTCTTATTAAATTTGGAATTTCCTATTTTCCCTCTGTATCTGACCTCCTTGATACTCAACGAAAGCAAGTGTTTTATATAGTGGCCAACTTTTCAGGGGAAGCTCTGGAATGGGCAGAGTCCTTAATTGTAACCCAAGATCCCATCCTGTCTGATTTACAGCTGTTTACTGAGGCCTTGATCGAAGAATTTGCACTAGCACTTGCCAATCGCACTCCCAGTGCTTCATCTATGCCACATGTTCTCTCTCCGGCTACTCTAACTTTGAGATTATCGTTTTCTTCGCTCCATTTCTAGCAACCCTCTAAAAACCATAAAAAAAAAGTGAAGAAGAAGAAGGAAGATTCTCCTGGATCTCAACTCCCCTGTGGTGTGGTTTCTATACCCTTTCCGTCCTTGCATGAAGACTTCTCAACTACATGCCCAATTCTGGACTATGACTCTGACTTTTCCGACCATTTCTAGTATTTGGGCGCCTGGAATCCGCCCTTTAAGGAGGGGGTACTGTCACAACTTGCATTCTACTTGTAGTACCACTGCCCACCAAATTCGAAGAATGGAGACATTGGTTGGAGGGCGCTAAGCATAACATCACGGTGTACACGGATCACAAATACCTCCAATACATTGAGACTGCCAAGAGGTTGAATCCCAGACAAGCGCGATGGGCTCTTCTCTCGATTTAGTTTTGTGATCACATATCGCCCTGGTTCTAAGAATTTGAAGGCGGATGCCTTATTCATAAGTTTTTTACAGAAACATGAGGATCCCCTTTATAACACTCCTATCATACCTTCTCAAACCATTGTTTCAGGGCTAACTCAGGATTTGGCAACCCAGTTACAGGCAGTTTAGGATCAGGCACCAGCTTCCATGCCTCCCAATTTGTTGTTTGTGCCAGCTGGTCTGAAACAGTCTGTCTTGTCTGAGGTCCATGACAGCAAAATATCTGGACATCCAGGTATCACCAAGACTATTTAATTACTCTCTCATTCTGTTTGGTGGCCTTCTATGAAGAAAGACCTTAGAGACTTTGTACAGTCCTGCGAGATTTGTTCCAGGGTGAAAACACCCAGAGATTTACCCATGGGACAGATGATGCCTTTACCCGTGCCCAGTGTTCCATGGACCCACATTTCCATGGATTTTATCACGGATTTGCCTTTGTCTAAAGGGTGTAATTGCATTTTGGTGATAGTCGATCGCTTTAGTAAGATGGCTCATTTTGTTCCTATACCAAAGCTACCATCTGCTAGCCCTCTGTTCATTCAAAATCTTTTCAGATTACATGGAATACCCACTAATATTGTATCAGATAGAGGAACTCAATTTGTGGCCCAGTTCTGGATATCATTTTGTGCCTTGCTGTCACGACTTGCATTCTACTTGTAGTACCACTGCCCACCAAAGGGGCCACTGTGCTACTTTGATTATTTTCCTTGATTACTGGGAGTTGTATCACCTGCATGAGGCCTATATAAACCTGCCTGCTTCAAACGGTCTGGGCCAGATCATCAAGTCACTCCTGTGAGCATTCTCTGTGCTCAGCTTCTGTCTACATTGCCTGCTGAAATCTACTATTGCTGTTACCTGTGTACTGGACTTCTGCATCTACAACCATTATACCTGGTACTTGTAGTTCCACGCTGCCTGTTGAAATCTACTATTGCTGTTACCTCTGTACTGGACTTCTGCATCTACAACCATTATACCTGGTACTTGTAGTTCCACGCTGCCTGTTGAAATCTACTATTGCTGTTACCTGTGTACTGGACTTCTGCATCTACAACCATTTTACCTGGTACTTGTAGTTCCATGCCGTATGCTGAAGTTACCTGTTGTTTCTCATCTGCATACTGAACTGTCTCGTGAGTTGTCTACTTCATCTGTGTTCATATTGATTGGCTCAAGTACCTCTCTGCTCTGCTGTCTGTATCCTATACTGAACTACAATCAAGTTACCTTGTCATCTGTGTTCATATTGATTGGCTCAAGTACCTCTCTGCTCTGCTGACTGTATTCTATACTGAACTGCAATCAAGTTACCTTGTCATCTGTGTGTCTTAATAAAGTCATTATAACCACTTACTCCCTCTCCGTGGTCATACCTGGGAAATCCTGACAGTATGATCTGGCCCTAATACCGAGCCCGCTGCTGCACGGCTTTCATACCTTTTGAAAAGGATTTCCAGGGTAGTGACCTACTCCGTGACCATGGCTACTATTTCTTCCGAAAATCCCCTGTTCCAGTTGCTCCAAGTGGACATTCTTCAACTTCGCACTCAAATAGTGCAAGTATCTTCTTTGCTGAATCAAGTACTCAAGCAACTTCCAATTTCCACCCCTAATACATCCTGCTGTAAGGAGTCTAACTGTGCTGCTAACATTTCATTATCAAATTTGTCTGCTTTTGACTCTCTGCAAGCAGTACCTTCCAATAGGCCTGTAACAAATTCCACATTTTCAGGTGCTCCACGCCCCCACCTGACCGAAGAGGAGCGATGGCGCAGGAGGACCTACAAACTGTGTCTTTACTGTGCCAGTGATTTACATTTTTTACAGGATTGCCCGCTCCATAGACTCCGACCTTCTTCAACCTCTATCTCCAGCTCTGAGTTACAAGCTTCTGTCTCTATTCCAGATACGCTGTCTGCTTCCATGAGAACCCAAGTTCCCCAGTTCAACCCAGAGGTGGCGCTGCCCTTAAAGTTTGCTCCAGGGGGGGGGCGATGCCCTTAAAGTTTGCTCCAGAGGGAGCGATGTCCTTAAAGTTTGCTCCAGAGGGGTCGCTGCCCTTAAAGTCTGCTCTAGAGGGGGCGCTGCCCTTAAAGACTTGTTCAGAGGGGGTGCTGCCCTTACTGTTCGCTCCAGAGGGGGTGCTGCCCTTAAAATCTGCTCCAGAGGGGGCGCTGCCCTTCCAGTCTGCTCCAAAGAGGGCGCTGCCCTTCCAGTCTGTTCCAGAGGGGGCGCTGCCCTTCCAGTCTGCTCCAGAGAGGGCGCTGCCCTTCCAGTCTGCTCCAGAGAGGGCTCTGTCCCTCCAGTCTGCTCCAGAGAGGGCCCTGTCCCTCCAGTCTGCTCCAGAAGAGTTGCCTGTCCATGCGGTTCAGCCCGAGTTGCCTGTCCATGCAGTTCAGCCCGAGTTGCCTGTCCTTGCGGTTCAGCCCGAGTTGCCTGTCCATGCGGTTCAGCCCAAGTTGCCTGTCCATGCGGTTCAGCCCGAGTTGCCTGTCCATGCGGTTCAGCCCGAGTTACCACTTGGTGCTGTCTGCTCTGAGGCTTCTCACAGCGCTGTCTGCTCTGAGGCTTCTTACAGCGCTGTCTGCTCTGAGGCTTCTCACAGCGCTGTCTGCTCTGAGGCTTCTTACAGCGCTGTCTGCTCTGAGGCTTCTCACAGTGCTGTCTGCTCTGAGGCTTCTTACAGCGCTGTCTGCTCTGAGGCTTCTCACAGCGCTGTCTGCTCTAATGCTTCTCACAGCGCTGTCTGCTCTGAGGCTACTCACACAGCTGTCCCCTCCGAGGCTTCTCACAGTGTTGTCTGCCCCGAAGCTTCTCTCAGTGCTGTCCCTGCCAAGCCTGCCGCCCAGTCCGGGTCTGCTGCGAAGCCTGCCGCCCAGTCCGGGCCTGCTGCCAACTCTGAGCTACCACCTATCTTCAATGGGGATATTCAGCAATTTCATGCTCTTATTAAATTTGGAATTTCCTATTTTCCCTCTGTATCTGACCTCCTTGATACTCAACGAAAGCAAGTGTTTTATATAGTGGCCAACTTTTCAGGGGAAGCTCTGGAATGGGCAGAGTCCTTAATTGTAACCCAAGATCCCATCCTGTCTGATTTACAGCTGTTTACTGAGGCCTTGATCGAAGAATTTGCACTAGCACTTGCCAATCGCACTCCCAGTGCTTCATCTATGCCACATGTTCTCTCTCCGGCTACTCTAACTTTGAGATTATCGTTTTCTTCGCTCCATTTCTAGCAACCCTCTAAAAACCATAAAAAAAAAGTGAAGAAGAAGAAGGAAGATTCTCCTGGATCTCAACTCCCCTGTGGTGTGGTTTCTATACCCTTTCCGTCCTTGCATGAAGACTTCTCAACTACATGCCCAATTCTGGACTATGACTCTGACTTTTCCGACCATTTCTAGTATTTGGGCGCCTGGAATCCGCCCTTTAAGGAGGGGGTACTGTCACAACTTGCATTCTACTTGTAGTACCACTGCCCACCAAATTCGAAGAATGGAGACATTGGTTGGAGGGCGCTAAGCATAACATCACGGTGTACACGGATCACAAATACCTCCAATACATTGAGACTGCCAAGAGGTTGAATCCCAGACAAGCGCGATGGGCTCTTCTCTCGATTTAGTTTTGTGATCACATATCGCCCTGGTTCTAAGAATTTGAAGGCGGATGCCTTATTCATAAGTTTTTTACAGAAACATGAGGATCCCCTTTATAACACTCCTATCATACCTTCTCAAACCATTGTTTCAGGGCTAACTCAGGATTTGGCAACCCAGTTACAGGCAGTTTAGGATCAGGCACCAGCTTCCATGCCTCCCAATTTGTTGTTTGTGCCAGCTGGTCTGAAACAGTCTGTCTTGTCTGAGGTCCATGACAGCAAAATATCTGGACATCCAGGTATCACCAAGACTATTTAATTACTCTCTCATTCTGTTTGGTGGCCTTCTATGAAGAAAGACCTTAGAGACTTTGTACAGTCCTGCGAGATTTGTTCCAGGGTGAAAACACCCAGAGATTTACCCATGGGACAGATGATGCCTTTACCCGTGCCCAGTGTTCCATGGACCCACATTTCCATGGATTTTATCACGGATTTGCCTTTGTCTAAAGGGTGTAATTGCATTTTGGTGATAGTCGATCGCTTTAGTAAGATGGCTCATTTTGTTCCTATACCAAAGCTACCATCTGCTAGCCCTCTGTTCATTCAAAATCTTTTCAGATTACATGGAATACCCACTAATATTGTATCAGATAGAGGAACTCAATTTGTGGCCCAGTTCTGGATATCATTTTGTGCCTTGCTGTCACGACTTGCATTCTACTTGTAGTACCACTGCCCACCAAAGGGGCCACTGTGCTACTTTGATTATTTTCCTTGATTACTGGGAGTTGTATCACCTGCATGAGGCCTATATAAACCTGCCTGCTTCAAACGGTCTGGGCCAGATCATCAAGTCACTCCTGTGAGCATTCTCTGTGCTCAGCTTCTGTCTACATTGCCTGCTGAAATCTACTATTGCTGTTACCTGTGTACTGGACTTCTGCATCTACAACCATTATACCTGGTACTTGTAGTTCCACGCTGCCTGTTGAAATCTACTATTGCTGTTACCTCTGTACTGGACTTCTGCATCTACAACCATTATACCTGGTACTTGTAGTTCCACGCTGCCTGTTGAAATCTACTATTGCTGTTACCTGTGTACTGGACTTCTGCATCTACAACCATTTTACCTGGTACTTGTAGTTCCATGCCGTATGCTGAAGTTACCTGTTGTTTCTCATCTGCATACTGAACTGTCTCGTGAGTTGTCTACTTCATCTGTGTTCATATTGATTGGCTCAAGTACCTCTCTGCTCTGCTGTCTGTATCCTATACTGAACTACAATCAAGTTACCTTGTCATCTGTGTTCATATTGATTGGCTCAAGTACCTCTCTGCTCTGCTGACTGTATTCTATACTGAACTGCAATCAAGTTACCTTGTCATCTGTGTGTCTTAATAAAGTCATTATAACCACTTACTCCCTCTCCGTGGTCATACCTGGGAAATCCTGACAGTATGATCTGGCCCTAATACCGAGCCCGCTGCTGCACGGCTTTCATACCTTTTGAAAAGGATTTCCAGGGTAGTGACCTACTCCGTGACCATGGCTACTATTTCTTCCGAAAATCCCCTGTTCCAGTTGCTCCAAGTGGACATTCTTCAACTTCGCACTCAAATAGTGCAAGTATCTTCTTTGCTGAATCAAGTACTCAAGCAACTTCCAATTTCCACCCCTAATACATCCTGCTGTAAGGAGTCTAACTGTGCTGCTAACATTTCATTATCAAATTTGTCTGCTTTTGACTCTCTGCAAGCAGTACCTTCCAATAGTCCTGTAACAAATTCCACGTTTTCAGGTGCTCCACGCCCCCACCTGACCGAAGAGGAGCGATGGCGCAGGAGGACCTACAAACTGTGTCTTTACTGTGCCAGTGATTTACATTTTTTACAGGATTGCCCGCTCCATAGACTCCGACCTTCTTCAACCTCTATCTCCAGCTCTGAGTTACAAGCTTCTGTCTCTATTCCAGATACGCTGTCTGCTTCCATGAGAACCCAAGTTCCCCAGTTCAACCCAGAGGTGGCGCTGCCCTTAAAGTTTGCTCCAGGGGGGGGGGGGCGATGCCCTTAAAGTTTGCTCCAGAGGGAGCGATGTCCTTAAAGTTTGCTCCAGAGGGGTCGCTGCCCTTAAAGTCTGCTCTAGAGGGGGCGCTGCCCTTAAAGACTTGTTCAGAGGGGGTGCTGCCCTTACTGTTCGCTCCAGAGGGGGTGCTGCCCTTAAAATCTGCTCCAGAGGGGGCGCTGCCCTTCCAGTCTGCTCCAGAGAGGGCGCTGCCCTTCCAGTCTGTTCCAGAGGAGGCGCTGCCCTTCCAGTCTGCTCCAGAGAGGGCGCTGCCCTTCCAGTCTGCTCCAGAGAGGGCTCTGTCCCTCCAGTCTGCTCCAGAGAGGGCCCTGTCCCTCCAGTCTGCTCCAGAAGAGTTGCCTGTCCATGCGGTTCAGCCCGAGTTGCCTGTCCATGCAGTTCAGCCCGAGTTGCCTGTCCTTGCGGTTCAGCCCGAGTTGCCTGTCCATGCGGTTCAGCCCAAGTTGCCTGTCCATGCGGTTCAGCCCGAGTTGCCTGTCCATGCGGTTCAGCCCGAGTTACCACTTGGTGCTGTCTGCTCTGAGGCTTCTCATAGCGCTGTCTGCTCTGAGGCTTCTCACAGTGCTGTCTGCTCTGAGGCTTCTCACAGTGCTGTCTGCTCTGAGGCTTCTTACAGCGCTGTCTGCTCTGAGGCTTCTCACAGCGCTGTCTGCTCTGAGGCTACTCACACAGCTGTCCCCTCCGAGGCTTCTCACAGTGTTGTCTGCCCCGAAGCTTCTCTCAGTGCTGTCCCTGCCAAGCCTGCCGCCCAGTCCGGGCCTGCTGCCAAGCCTGCCGCCCAGTCCGGGCCTGCTGCCAACTCTGAGCTACCACCTATCTTCAATGGGGATATTCAGCAATTTCATGCTCTTATTAAATTTGGAATTTCCTATTTTCCCTCTGTATCTGACCTCCTTGATACTCAACGAAAGCAAGTGTTTTATATAGTGGCCAACTTTTCAGGGGAAGCTCTGGAATGGGCAGAGTCCTTAATTGTAACCCAAGATCCCATCCTGTCTGATTTACAGCTGTTTACTGAGGCCTTGATCGAAGAATTTGCACTAGCACTTGCCAATCGCACTCCCAGTGCTTCATCTATGCCACATGTTCTCTCTCCGGCTACTCTAACTTTGAGATTATCGTTTTCTTCGCTCCATTTCTAGCAACCCTCTAAAAACCATAAAAAAAAAGTGAAGAAGAAGAAGGAAGATTCTCCTGGATCTCAACTCCCCTGTGGTGTGGTTTCTATACCCTTTCCGTCCTTGCATGAAGACTTCTCAACTACATGCCCAATTCTGGACTATGACTCTGACTTTTCCGACCATTTCTAGTATTTGGGCGCCTGGAATCCGCCCTTTAAGGAGGGGGTACTGTCACAACTTGCATTCTACTTGTAGTACCACTGCCCACCAAATTCGAAGAATGGAGACATTGGTTGGAGGGCGCTAAGCATAACATCACGGTGTACACGGATCACAAATACCTCCAATACATTGAGACTGCCAAGAGGTTGAATCCCAGACAAGCGCGATGGGCTCTTCTCTCGATTTAGTTTTGTGATCACATATCGCCCTGGTTCTAAGAATTTGAAGGCGGATGCCTTATTCATAAGTTTTTTACAGAAACATGAGGATCCCCTTTATAACACTCCTATCATACCTTCTCAAACCATTGTTTCAGGGCTAACTCAGGATTTGGCAACCCAGTTACAGGCAGTTTAGGATCAGGCACCAGCTTCCATGCCTCCCAATTTGTTGTTTGTGCCAGCTGGTCTGAAACAGTCTGTCTTGTCTGAGGTCCATGACAGCAAAATATCTGGACATCCAGGTATCACCAAGACTATTTAATTACTCTCTCGTTCTGTTTGGTGGCCTTCTATGAAGAAAGACCTTAGAGACTTTGTACAGTCCTGCGAGATTTGTTCCAGGGTGAAAACACCCAGAGATTTACCCATGGGACAGATGATGCCTTTACCCGTGCCCAGTGTTCCATGGACCCACATTTCCATGGATTTTATCACGGATTTGCCTTTGTCTAAAGGGTGTAATTGCATTTTGGTGATAGTCGATCGCTTTAGTAAGATGGCTCATTTTGTTCCTATACCAAAGCTACCATCTGCTAGCCCTCTGTTCATTCAAAATCTTTTCAGATTACATGGAATACCCACTAATATTGTATCAGATAGAGGAACTCAATTTGTGGCCCAGTTCTGGATATCATTTTGTGCCTTGCTGTCACGACTTGCATTCTACTTGTAGTACCACTGCCCACCAAAGGGGCCACTGTGCTACTTTGATTATTTTCCTTGATTACTGGGAGTTGTATCACCTGCATGAGGCCTATATAAACCTGCCTGCTTCAAACGGTCTGGGCCAGATCATCAAGTCACTCCTGTGAGCATTCTCTGTGCTCAGCTTCTGTCTACATTGCCTGCTGAAATCTACTATTGCTGTTACCTGTGTACTGGACTTCTGCATCTACAACCATTATACCTGGTACTTGTAGTTCCACGCTGCCTGTTGAAATCTACTATTGCTGTTACCTCTGTACTGGACTTCTGCATCTACAACCATTATACCTGGTACTTGTAGTTCCACGCTGCCTGTTGAAATCTACTATTGCTGTTACCTGTGTACTGGACTTCTGCATCTACAACCATTTTACCTGGTACTTGTAGTTCCATGCCGTATGCTGAAGTTACCTGTTGTTTCTCATCTGCATACTGAACTGTCTCCTGAGTTGTCTACTTCATCTGTGTTCATATTGATTGGCTCAAGTACCTCTCTGCTCTGCTGTCTGTATCCTATACTGAACTACAATCAAGTTACCTTGTCATCTGTGTTCATATTGATTGGCTCAAGTACCTCTCTGCTCTGCTGACTGTATTCTATACTGAACTGCAATCAAGTTACCTTGTCATCTGTGTGTCTTAATAAAGTCATTATAACCACTTACTCCCTCTCCGTGGTCATACCTGGGAAATCCTGACAGTATGATCTGGCCCTAATACCGAGCCCGCTGCTGCACGGCTTTCATACCTTTTGAAAAGGATTTCCAGGGTAGTGACCTACTCCGTGACCATGGCTACTATTTCTTCCGAAAATCCCCTGTTCCAGTTGCTCCAAGTGGACATTCTTCAACTTCGCACTCAAATAGTGCAAGTATCTTCTTTGCTGAATCAAGTACTCAAGCAACTTCCAATTTCCACCCCTAATACATCCTGCTGTAAGGAGTCTAACTGTGCTGCTAACATTTCATTATCAAATTTGTCTGCTTTTGACTCTCTGCAAGCAGTACCTTCCAATAGTCCTGTAACAAATTCCACGTTTTCAGGTGCTCCACGCCCCCACCTGACCGAAGAGGAGCGATGGCGCAGGAGGACCTACAAACTGTGTCTTTACTGTGCCAGTGATTTACATTTTTTACAGGATTGCCCGCTCCATAGACTCCGACCTTCTTCAACCTCTATCTCCAGCTCTGAGTTACAAGCTTCTGTCTCTATTCCAGATACGCTGTCTGCTTCCATGAGAACCCAAGTTCCCCAGTTCAACCCAGAGGTGGCGCTGCCCTTAAAGTTTGCTCCAGGGGGGGGGGGCGATGCCCTTAAAGTTTGCTCCAGAGGGAGCGATGTCCTTAAAGTTTGCTCCAGAGGGGTCGCTGCCCTTAAAGTCTGCTCTAGAGGGGGCGCTGCCCTTAAAGACTTGTTCAGAGGGGGTGCTGCCCTTACTGTTCGCTCCAGAGGGGGTGCTGCCCTTAAAATCTGCTCCAGAGGGGGCGCTGCCCTTCCAGTCTGCTCCAGAGAGGGCGCTGCCCTTCCAGTCTGTTCCAGAGGAGGCGCTGCCCTTCCAGTCTGCTCCAGAGAGGGCGCTGCCCTTCCAGTCTGCTCCAGAGAGGGCTCTGTCCCTCCAGTCTGCTCCAGAGAGGGCCCTGTCCCTCCAGTCTGCTCCAGAAGAGTTGCCTGTCCATGCGGTTCAGCCCGAGTTGCCTGTCCATGCAGTTCAGCCCGAGTTGCCTGTCCTTGCGGTTCAGCCCGAGTTGCCTGTCCATGCGGTTCAGCCCAAGTTGCCTGTCCATGCGGTTCAGCCCGAGTTGCCTGTCCATGCGGTTCAGCCCGAGTTACCACTTGGTGCTGTCTGCTCTGAGGCTTCTCATAGCGCTGTCTGCTCTGAGGCTTCTCACAGTGCTGTCTGCTCTGAGGCTTCTCACAGTGCTGTCTGCTCTGAGGCTTCTTACAGCGCTGTCTGCTCTGAGGCTTCTCACAGCGCTGTCTGCTCTGAGGCTACTCACACAGCTGTCCCCTCCGAGGCTTCTCACAGTGTTGTCTGCCCCGAAGCTTCTCTCAGTGCTGTCCCTGCCAAGCCTGCCGCCCAGTCCGGGCCTGCTGCCAAGCCTGCCGCCCAGTCCGGGCCTGCTGCCAACTCTGAGCTACCACCTACCTTCAATGGGGATTTTCAGCAATTTCATGCTCTTATTAAATGTTGTATTTCCTATTTTCCCTCTGTATCTGACCTCCTTGATACTCAACGAAAGCAAGTGTTTTATATAGTGGCCAACTTTTCAGGGGAAGCTCTGGAATGGGCAGAGTCCTTAATTGTAACCCAAGATCCCATCCTGTCTGATTTACAGCTGTTTACTGAGGCCTTGATCGAAGAATTTGCACTAGCACTTGCCAATCGCACTCCCAGTGCTTCATCTATGCCACATGTTCTCTCTCCGGCTACTCCAACTTTGAGATTATCGTTTTCTTCGCTCCATTTCTAGCAACCCTCTAAAAACCATAAAAAAAAAGTGAAGAAGAAGAAGGAAGATTCTCCTGGATCTCAACTCCCCTGTGGTGTGGTTTCTATACCCTTTCCGTCCTTGCATGAAGACTTCTCAACTACATGCCCAATTCTGGACTATGACTCTGACTTTTCCGACCATTTCTAGTATTTGGGCGCCTGGAATCCGCCCTTTAAGGAGGGGGTACTGTCACAACTTGCATTCTACTTGTAGTACCACTGCCCACCAAATGGGCCACTGTGCTACTTTGATTATTTTCCTTGATTACTGGGAGTTGTATCACCTGCATGAGGCCTATATAAACCTGCCTGCTTCAAACGGTCTGGGCCAGATCATCAGGTCACTCCTGTGCTCAGCTTCTGTCTACATTGCCTGCTGAAATCTACTATTGCTGTTACCTGTGTACTGGACTTCTGCATCTACAACCATTATACCTGGTACTTGTAGTTCCACGCTGCCTGTTGAAATCTACTATTGCTGTTACCTGTGTACTGGACTTCTGCATCTACAACCATTATACCTGGTACTTGTAGTTCCACGCTGCCTGTTGAAATCTACTATTGCTGTTACCTGTGTACTGGACTTCTGCATCTACAACCATTATACCTGGTACTTGTAGTTCCACGCTGTATGCTGAAGTTACCTGTTGTTTCTCATCTGCACACTGAACTGTCTCGTGAGTTGTCTACTTCATCTGTGTTCATATTGATTGGCTCAAGTACCTCTCTGCTCTGCTGTCTGTATTCTATACTGAACTGCAATCAAGTTACCTTGTCATCTGTGTTTCTGAATAAAGTCATTATAACCACTTACCCCCTCTCCGTGGTCATACCTGGGAAATCCGTGACACTTGCTTAACATTCAACTTAAGTTTTTCATCAGCCTATCACCCGCAAACTAATGGACAGACGGAAAGGGTAAACCAGTCTTTGGGACAGTATTTAAGATGCTACATTTCTGAATTGCATGACAAGTGAGTAGAATACCTGCCATGGGCTGAATTTGCCTACAATAATTCACCCCACTCTTCCTCTGGTTATGTCCCATTTTTCAGCATTTATGGGAGACATCTCAAGTCTGTTTCATTTTCTGACATCATATGAGATCGCACACATTGCTCATTATCTGCAGAGAATTTGGGAAAAAATAAACTTCTCATTGAAGCAAGCTGCGTCTCGAGCGAAGTCATTTAAGGATCGCTTCAGACTTCCTTGTAAGTTCAAGGAAGGGGACAAAGTATGGCTCTCCACTAAGAACATCAAGCTCCGCCAGCCTTCCTTTAAGTTCGGACCAAGATATATTGGTCCATGTAAGATCATCAGGAAGATTAATCCTGTTGCTTTTCAGTTGGAACTGCCCAACTCTTTGAGGATAACCCGTACGTTCCATGCATCCTTATTGAAGCCAGCTTTTACTTCCCGGAGGTTTCCCACGAAACAGCCAAGCAAACTTGCCCCAGTGATAATGGATGGTCACACGGAATATGTGATCGAAAAGATTCTTGATTCCAAATGGGTACAACTCCACTATTTAGTTCACTGGAAGGGGTATGGCCCTGAAGAAAGATCCTGGATACCTGCCAGGGACTTGTATGCCAATGACTTAAGAAGAGTTTTTCATCAGAAGTTTCCAGATAAGCCGAGATTAAGGGGTTCTTTAACCCCTCCTCAAGGGGGGGGGCACTGTCACGACCCTCGACGGTACGCCGCACCCTAACGTGATCTAGCAGCCGGGCGCGTGCATTGGTTACAATGTACTGTTATTTTTCCTTGAGCTTATCTTTGTGGCATAGAGTAGGAGGGTCAGCCCTGTCCTCTTTTCTGATTGAGCCATCAAAGTATTTAAGGCAGGGAGGGCTTAGCCTCACTGCCGGTTATAGTGTCCAGTTCCCTGTCTGCTAACCTGCTCCTGTGCTGTTTGGTGTATACCTTCTGGATTGAACTTCTGTGTATGACCCCTGCCTTGGACCTTGCCTGCTTACCTGTGACCCTGGTTCGTTTGCCTGTACCTTGGACCCCGCTGTATTGCCTGTGACCCTGACCTTTGGCATGTTACCTGATTATTCTGCTTGCTAGTGACCTCTGACCGCTGCTTTCGTCTGACCATCCGCTGCCATCTATGCTGCCTCCTGGCCTGCCGCTACGGTTTTGTATTACAAACTTACACTACATCTGGAGTTACGTCCTGGGGGCATCTGAGTACCGGTGAGCGTATAAAGCTCTATGGGAAAGGCGGCTGCTAAAGGTGAAGACCTCCGCAAAACCAGTTCTGTGAGTTTATGAACAGACCGTCAGCGTAACAACTCCCCCCAAATAGACTTATTTTACATTGTATGAACAGCTGAAAGTGTCATGAAATACTCTGCATACTACTTAAAATGCAGCTCTTTAGTTAGAGCAGTAATAGCTGAGGATGGATTTTTGGGTAATTTTAACCTCTAGGTACGCAATGCTCCATTTTACCCATTCAAAGGGTGTATTTCTACTCCAGGAGGGATGAGCAATACTTGGTACAGGGCTACTGACTTTTCTAGATTCACAGAGGCCAGATATTATGCCGTACTCCTTGATTTTGTTGAGGATGCAATGATTGAGCCAGGTTTGATATGGAAGGACGTTGTCTGCAAAGACAGAAATGTTCATTTTTGCGGTTTTCTATACAGATGCCTTCAAAATGATATCATTGTTTTAAGATAAGTGGTAAAGGATCAATGACAATTTCAATAAAAGTGGTGACAATGTGTTCCGCTGTACATATCTAACCTATCACTTGCAGTCTGCAGATTCTCTGATTTTTTGCCAATCATAGTCCTGATTATCTTGAGAGTTCTTTAATTTCTTCCATGCAGGTTGGGAACATCACAATGAGTTGCTCGCTCTGCTCTGAGATGTCATGGTCTCGAAGAGGGGGTGAATAATGTGCATGATTGTTGGTAGTTTGCCTCTGCATGTCCATCTTAGAAGGAGTTAATTGAAGTGAAGCTCTGGACGAGGAAGGCTTGTCAAGGAATTTTCCCATAATCCTCGTCTCTCCAGGGCTAGTGAATTTGCGGTCAGCCAAGCAAATATCAATGATAAAATGTGTGACATATAAGTTATTGTAGGTAAACCTGGAATAGACCCCTTGTAGGAAAAAGATAATCTTACATTTCAAATGCTTTTTATTACATTTTTGAATTACATCTCAACTGATAAAATATTTAATGGTAGTTGTAAAAGGACCTGTGGTAGCGCCTTACATGCGCACACTGTCCTCTTATTCAGTTCTTAGATACACTCGCTATAAAACTCGCACTTTTATGCACTTTTCCTTACACAGTGTTGCCTTACTCAGTCTTTTGACCACACTAAATAACACAAGCTTTATAGAACTATTTATCCAATAATCACTGTATCTCAGCAGTACTTCACAGTATATATATGTTATAAATAACCAATACTCACAACATATGTATGTATTTAAATCAAAGTATTTTACTGTTAACACAGATTAGCTTGTATTCACAGTTCACACATATTTCATAACGTTGTTCAACATAACATAGTATATCAATATAATATTAACCCTAGGTTCACCACCGTTGTTCCTTACACTATCCTTGATTTACATATGTATTCTTGATAAGAATCAGTATTTATAATATTGATTTAACTGTCGCAGATATCAGACAATAGCTACACAGTTATATGTATATAAATAGTTAAATCCACATTACAAATACATATATAGCTTTATGGATATATAGATTAACGATACTTATCAAGTCCTTGTATCCTGGATCCGATTCTTTATCTGCAGTGTAGGGAACGTTTCTGTAGCATGGAATCCTTTCTTGTAGCTTAGTGTAGGTCTTCTGTTGTATAATGTGTATATATCTTTTCTGTAGTGTAGTGTGTCCCTATTAGTGTAGTGTTCCTATTAACCCTTTCCTGTAGTGTAGTGTAGTGTTCGTTGTCCAGGGGCAGGCAGGCAGCAAGAGAGAAGGGGGAGTCCCGGGTCTGGACTTTTATAGTCCAGACCTGGAAACTCCCAGCCTCTCCAGCAGCAGCGTGTGTTGTGATTTACTACACACACGTGGAGCTTCCTGTGTGTCCAGGGGTGATGACATCATGACCCCTGGCGATTCTTCCCACCGTGTATGTGCCGACTTCAGTCGGCACACACAGTGGGGTTCTACTAGAGTCGCACATGCGCAGTTGTACCCGGTACATGCACGTGCGCGCACACGTACCCCATACGTGCGCGCGCCTGCCTGTAACCCGCGGCTCCCCCTTCACAGTAGTCTCACTAAAGTATTATTAAAGGAAGTGTGAAAATGGGTAACAAGGGAATGCAGAAGCAGCCCAGTGCTGGACACCAGGAGAAGAGACCGTCTGGTTAGGTTCAGTAATTAAGAAATTGTACTATGTGTACACTTTACACTGTTCACATATTTAAGGTCAGTAATATGAACATATCCGAAACAAAGTGCATAAAAAAAAGACTTTAGTAACAGTCTGCTTACAGAACTTGTATTGTGTCGGATGTTGATGATGGTTCAATGTTTAGCCGGCTACTAAATTTTCTAAGTACATTTTTTTTACATATTTTTTCCTTGATTCCTTTTTACAATTAGGACTGTATATGAAAGACAATCCCCTTATACTTCTAGTAGTCCGATTTGGACTTCTAGTGGTCAGATTTGGACAGCTATTACAGGCTTATTAGTGTACCATATGGCTGCTTATTGCTGACTGTTTAGTAGACTGTTTGGTTCTTGGAAACTCCGGGATGAGGAGGACGGGTGACCGCTTGTATTTTTGAGTCCGTAGTATAAAGAACAAACACCCACCCTTCAGATGGCTGCCAGGTGTGCTCCAAATACACGTTTAGGTTTCCTTTAAGTTATTTCTCTTTAGAGTGTGTGCAAAAAAACACAGTTAGCACTCACCACACTCGGTTCCGATAGTTCGGCGTGCTGTGATATGGCTTTCATGGGGACACTGTAATTGTGGCTTCCTGGGTGTTATGTGCGTATTGTCGCTAACCAATAACGATTGCCGAACCTCGATTTGTGTTTCCAACGCACAAAGATTTATTCGCAAATAGTAGAATAATATGCTCAAGCGAAGTGAAAATAAATACAGCCGTTACTTATCGCAGGCGCTCTGGATCCAGTGTGCAGCATTCAATCCTGAAGTCTGGGGACAAGATGTCTGAACACTAGATGTGAAGCTGCTGCTTATATACACACAAAAATACAGTAACACAAAGAAGATGGTATAGCTTGCATCTATTGGTCCAGGTCTCAGGAAGGTCCAAGGGGTTGTCAATCATTGGCTAGTTCATCCTAAGGAATCCAAAGGAGGGGGTCACCTCTCCAGGGGGTATGCTCGGCTCTTCCCGCCAAGATTCCTTAGTCTTAAGTAGTTCATAATTTCCTATCATTCATTACTTGTGTATGCACTCTGCGATTCCCTCGCAGACTGAACCAAACAGTAGGATATGTAAAGAGGTTTATTATGATACCACTCATGATATGATTCCTTGAACCTGTTCCGTGTATTTTACTAATATGCATGTAACTCTAATATAACATATAAATACTACTATATTTCGACATAACTGACTATGTGTTGCAACTACCATTAATGTATACTATTTTATAAGTATGCGTGTTAGTGCGAATGTATGGTAAAAGACCAATTACTGTTGCTGCCACGTGTAGTAGATGCGTACGCCCTTTCACGCCGTAGCGTGCCCTTGTATGCCGTAGCGTACCGTACGCAACTTTTCAGACAAAGACAACCAAGTTTGCTCGACTTTAATTGAAATGACTTTATCCAATTTGCTGACTTCGACAGCTCCACCCTTTGATAGTGTAATAAACTATCACCCAATCACCGTTTCAAGTTCAGGATTATACAATACTTCTTCACAGACCATGATCTCGGTATCTGGTACCACCCTTTCAGTCTCTTTCTCAGTGTTACTCCTATGAGACCATTTTCCACACTTCAACACAGTAGGAACACATTTGACAACTAAACCAATTGCTAAGATGACACCCAGTATAAGGAGAAGGAGCTTACCTACACTAGCAACCATTTCCTGTACCCACTCCCCCAGACCGGAGAACCATTTCACAGGGTTCAACCACGAGAACCAACCCGCCACCTTTTCCCCGACCTCATATAACGAAGAATTATGGCTCTTTCGAAATTCCCATTTCAGCTGCAAAATTTCATCCACCTTTCGGTCTATAACCTCTTTAGGGTCATCCGTATTATTAGTAATGTACGTGCAACATTTGACATCGAACTGGGTGGCCAGTGTCACACAGTACCCACCAGTAATAGAGGTGAGATAATTTAGTACCAGTCTATGTTGCACCAACTCCTTCTTGTACGCTTGTAGCTCCCTTCCAGTATACCTGAAAGTGTCATCATACATCTCGGTGATATTATCTATTAATTTAGCTAGGTCTTGGATATATTTAAAGTTTAATGTTCCCCGAGCAGTCCTGGTAAGATCTAGAGCAACCATAACTTGGAAACCAGCAGTTTCACTAATCAATTTTGTAGCTATGGGTTCCTCACCAGGAATCATATTTCTCTTGCCACGGTGTTCATACTGCGTGTGTATGTATGGTGGTGATGTAGTCTTGTGAATACCAACCATTTCTTCATGAGTAATAGTCATGATTTCAGGAACCAGTTTAGCTAAGAAACACAAGCCCTTGGAACTCGGAGTCACCCAGGAATAAGCTTTCCTTCCACAAACAAAATATACATCATCAGGGAGAACATAAGGAACAGTATGCCCATGAATTATATCACACAGAGTTTTGATAAAACTACCCATGCCTAGTGTCTCCATTTGCTCTAGACATGTGTCGGCATTAATGACATTTTTACATTTATCTGTAGAAACTTTTCCAATGGATACCTTCTTATGTTTGGTTATACGCCCTAACTTGTGACTTCCATCAGCATTCCTGCCTAGTAGTGACCTTGTGAGTCTCCCTCTAAAATGAGTGTGGCGAGCCATTGTCTGATCTGATAGGTCAGCCTCCCAATTCTCCAGGCGCTTTGCATGAGATATATTTAGGCACAGCAAAGATCTGCCTATGGACTATTGTCGAAGCGTCAGACTAGGGGACCTAGTGTTATTGTACCTCCCGTCTATGGGCCTCCCACCCCTCAATTCGAGTACTTCCGATATGTTTAGAGGGAATGGCACTAGTCCCATATTATGCTGCCCTTGCGGCACGTGAGAGCACACCCAACACTCGGTTTGGTTTAGTACCTTACCCACCAGGGAGTGATAATCCTCCAAAGGATGCCCGCCTATATTCAGAGTACTGGGGGACTGGCATCGTTGGATGCATCTCTCTTCAACTAGGGAGTCGCAGAATTTGCAGATACAATACTCATCAGACAATAGCCCCTCACACTGCCTCCGAGTTCCTGAGCTAGCAGACCTTTTCATAACCCCCGGTCCAAGTTTGATAATGGGCTGCTCAGAGTATCCTATTAACTTTTCTTCTGCCTCCATTTCATCCGTATCACTCCCAGAACTCTCCTCCGTCCTCCATCCTCCTTCACAAAAATAGAATGTCCTAAAAAAAATAAAAACAAGGGAAATCCTGGAACAAAAGAAAAACAAAAACCACCACTCCATCGCTGGAAAGATAGTTCTGGGACAACGTCTCTGGTTCAGGTGTCTCGACTGCAGGCTTTAGGTCTCCCGGAACAGACTCACGAGTGACAGATCTATGTCGTTGGTCTTAGCTTTATCTTGCACTTTCTCCAGATTATGGACTCTCCTGTAGTGGGTGGAATGGACCCAAGTGTCTTTCTCTGCAACCTTCAGTGATGTAGTACTGGTCAGCACCACTTGGTACAGGCCTTCCCAACGGTCTGTTAAACAACCTGAACGTAAGAAATTGCGGATCATAACATAGTCTCCAGGTTCAACATCAAGTTCGTTTCTGGCATACCAGGTGACAGCATTTTTAGTTTTTGTTGTTGTTGTTGTTTTAGCTGTCTACTCATTCTTATAAGATATTGTACAATCACTTCATTATTACACTTCAAGTCGTCTTGTGGACTCACGATCAAATGAGGTTGTCGTCCGAACAGTATCTCAAAGGGGGACAGATTAAGAGGAGGTCTAGGAGTGGTCCGAATGCTATGGAGGACCAATGGCAAAGCCTCAGGCCATGCCAACCCAGTTTCAGCCATTATCTTACCAAGCTTGTTCTTTATAGTACCGTTTACTCTCTCCACCTTACCACTGGCTTGTGGTCGGTAAGGGGTGTGAAGTCTGCTACCGATTCCCATGAGTTTACACATGTTTTGGAAGATATCACCAGTAAAATGGGTACCCCTATCACTTTCAATGATTCTAGGGATACCGAACCTACACACAAAGTCTTGTACAATTTTCTTTGCAGTGAACACAGCAGTATTAGTGGCTGCCGGATATGCTTCTACCCAACCGGAAAACACATCAATACACACTAACACATACTTTAGATTCCTGCACGGTGGTAATTGGATATAGTCAATTTGTATTACCTGAAAAGGTCTGTCTGTAGGAGGGATGTGGGATGGCTCAGTTAAAATAATTTTCCCAACATTTTTCCTCAAACAAGTAAGACATGACATTGCTTTCTTACCAGCCTGAGAGGAAAATCCGGGAGCACACCAGTATGCTCTCACCAGTTTGCACATACCTTCTTTACCCAGGTGAGTCAGACCGTGTGCTGCTTCAGCCAGGCTTGGATAGTATGTTCGGGGAGCTACAGGCTTACCTTGTCCATCCCTCCAGAGTCCTGAGGACTCTTGACCACATCCCTTCGCCTTCCAGACCGCCTTTTCCTGCAGGGAACACAAATCTTGCATTTCAATTAATTTCTGCTTGTCTAATGTCTGAAAAACCATCATAGTCTCGGTCGATACAGTCATAGGTCGCCCTGCTGCCCATTTAGCAGCTTCGTCTGCCCTGTTGTTGCCCAATGACACTGGGTCTTCTTCAAAGGTATGGGCTTTGCACTTTATGACGGCTACTGTTCTGGGTAACTGTATTGCTGTCAGAAGTCCTTTTATGTGTTGTGAGTGTGCCACTGGTGTACCTGCTGCTGTCGTAAAGTTTCTAAGACGCCAAAGGGCCCCAAAATCGTGCACTACCCCAAAGGCGTACCTAGAGTCAGTATATATATTGGCTGATTTGCCATCTGCCAATTCACACGCTCTCCTTAGTGCTACTAGTTCCGCCACCTGGGCTGAGTGAGGTGGGCCAAGGGGTTCAGCTTCTACCACATCCTGATCGTCTACAACAGTGTAACCAGTACATAGCTCTCCCGTCTCTGTCTGTCTATGACAACTTCCGTCTATATAAAACGTAAAATCTACATTTTCTAAGGGGGTGTCACGTATGTCGGGCCTTGCAGTAAAGGTCTGATTCAGGTGTTCCATACAGTCATGCGTGTCAGTATTCTTGCCTAACTCATCATCAACCAGGGTCTCCTCACCTCTCACCCTTTGTGTCTCTAGAGACACATACGGAAGGTATGTAGCTGGATTTAAGGTGCTACATCATTTGATGGTGATGTTTGAGGATGCCATCAGGGCTAGTTCCCACTTTGTGAATCTAGCTGAAGAAACATGTCTGGTTTGGGCTGAATTTAACAGAGCTGATACAGCATGGGGTGTATAGATAGTTGAATTATGTCCTAATACTACGTCCTCGCTCTTACTTACCAGAAGAGCCGTTGTTGCTACACTTCTAAGACATGTTGGGAGTGATCTTGCCACATTGTCTAATTGTACACTGTAGTATGCTACCGGTCTGCTAGCGTCACCATGTTTCTGTGCGAGGACACCTGCTGCACAACCATCAGCTTCTGTACAGAATAGCTCAAAAGGCTTTTCATAATCAGGTATTCCCAATGCAGGTGCTCTAGTCAGACTGTCTTTAAGATTAAAGAACGCTTGCTCTGACTCTTCTGTGTGTACGACATGTTCTGGTTTTGAGGAAGAGACTAGCTCCTACAATGGTAATGTCAGAATAAAAAAACCTGGGATCCAGGATCTACAGTAGCCACACATCCCCAAGAAAGTACGAATCTGCTTCTGGCTCTGCGGCAGAGTCATGTGTTGTATGGCCTCAATTCTGTCGGTTGTCAGGTGTCTTAGCCCCTTAGTGAGGCAGTGTCCTAAGTATTTGACCTTAGTCTGACATGGCTGTAATTTATCCTTTGCCACCTTGTGCCCTGTTTGTGAAAGATGAAGCAACAACAATTTAGTATCATGTAAACATGCCATAAAAGAATCAGAGCACAACAACAAATCGTCCACATATTGAATTAGAACAGACCCATTGTGGGGTTGAAAGGATTGCAAACAGTCATGTAAGGCTTGGGAGAAAATACTGGGGCTGTCAATGAACCCCTGGGGTAGTCTGGTCCATGTGTATTGCACTCCCCTGTAGGAGAATGCAAAAAGGTATTGGCAGTCAGGGTGAAGAGGGACTGAGAAGAAAGCAGAACATAGATCAATGACAGTAAAATGACTGGCAGTCGGTGGAATCTGCATGAGGATGACAGCTGGATTCGGCACTACGGGGAATTGGCTCTCAACAACTTTATTAATTCCCCTTAAGTCCTGGACTAATCTATAGCCCCTCTCCCCGTTCTTCTTCACAGGGAAAATGGGACTATTTGCTGTACTGGCTGTACGAATTAAAATCCCTTGTTGTAACAGCCTCTCAATAACAGGATATACCTCTAGTTCCACCTCCGGTTTTAATGGATACTGTGGGATTTTTGGAGCTATCCTACCACTTTTTAGATTGACCATGACAGGGGCTACGTTTGCCATCAGTCCAGTGTCCTGTCCATCTGTGGTCCATAGTGAACCTGGTATTTCCAGCAACATCCCCTTTACTTGAGATGGACTTTGTTCTATAACAGGAGAGTGTAACATTAACCTTTGAGGGGTGTCCAATATATCCTGTACCTCATGTGCGACCTTCTCCGGTATATCTAAGAACACACCATCAGAAGTACAGTATATGACACATCCCATTTTACATAACAAGTCTCTCCCTAGCAAGTTAGTAGGAGCCGCCGCAGCCAAGAGAAACGAATGCTTGGTATGCAGGGGCCCGATAGTAACCTTAGCTGGTTTTGTTAGTGGATAATGCAACACTTTTCCCGTTACCCCGATGGCTGGAATTGTTTTACTGGTCACCTGTAGATTGAAAGGAGAGGTTATCACAGACCGGGCCGCCCCTGTAACTACAAGAAAAGTTTCTTTCCTACCAGCTATGTCAACTATCATTGTTGGTTCTTCACTCTGACTCTCAGTTAACCTCACTGGTTGTAGACTACAGGTATGACCTGACCCCTAGCGCTGACTATCATTTTCCCGCCGTAGCGTACCGTACGCAACTTTTCAGACAAAGACAACCAAGTTTGCTCGACTTTAATTGAAATGATTTTTTTCAATTTGCTGACTTCGACATGGGATACAGCTCACCAGAGCTCCAGTTTGAATCACTGAGTGTGTGGCTTCACCACGGCGCCGAGGGAGTTCTTCCTATATTCTCCTAGGAGATGATGAGACAGGAAGGGATGAAGAAGAAACTCTTCATATGTCGCCTTTTCTATGAAGCTTTGCCGAGGGTGGTTGGTTCTTTACTGATGCTCAGCGCCCACTTATAGAGGTTTAGGTTTGGGATCTGGGGAACACTTCTCAACTCTACAGATGGATGAAATTTAGCCTTGCAGAGATTCTTCTTGCGCCTTGCTCTGCAATATCGGGTCTGACAGGTGAAACAGGAACAATGTGTCTTGCCAGGTACGGAGGTCCATAGGAGGATGGGAGCAGGGTGAAGGCAGGTTTGCCCCTTATCAGGCTGGAACAAGATCAGTACTTCCCAACCACAAGCTGATGTAGCGCAATTAATTTTTTTTTCAAGCAGCTGGTGAGTTAGGACACAAATCAATATCCAATAGTAGCTGAAACTCTGGTTTTCGGTACTTGGAAATCACCCATAGTTTTAGGTTGCACTGGGAGGTAGATGTGTCAGTGAGTAATGGAATCCAGTCCTATCTCAAGTCACCAGGCACCCTTTCGGTGTGCACCAGCTAGGAATAACCGTAGCTGGGCCAAGTCACGTCTGCAATGCTCAATTTCGTCCACTCTTGCTGGTGGAAGCGGAAATGTGGGATTACACTGTTGGGCTCCCCCAATGACTCGGGCAAGGTTTTTCAAGCACCCAACTTTCTTTATATTACACCAAGTTGTGGTATAATTCTGATGGGTTTTCAGTTCTGAAGGGTTTTCAGTTCTGAAGGGTTTTATTTTTTAACACACGAGCACGTGCCTAGACTGGCTTCCCTTCTGGTGCTCCACATTTGTGTTTATTTGGGTGTAGCCCGCACTATCTATATATATTTTACAGTTTTTATAGCATCTGGCTCATTTTGTGTTTGTGAGTACAGGAATATCGCCTTACAGGTGTTACACAGGGCGTTATCTGTTACATGAGGACATCTACAACATATACACACTGATATGCTACATAAAGTTTACCTTTATATAAGTTATATCACACTATACACAAAGTGTTGTAGTGGGTAAAGAATGTTTAATTCTTGGTATGTTTTTATATTATAGTTTATTCTTCCCATGATCCTCTCTGGCTCACAGGATGGTGACCATTCTCACTTTGGTACTTTCTGCTCTGCCTCAGTCGTCTCCCCTGAACAGCTGTAAATGAGCAGCAGGTAGACAGTCTCAGATAGAAGTATCAGTCACACAATCTTCACATATGTTGGGATATATTAAATTGTCCACTGTATGTTGTTTTTTGGTATCACTAAATGAGACTTTAAGATTTACAGCTCTTGCTGAATGTTTAGATGTCACAAAGTTTTGCAATTTAGGGATTTCCATTATCCTGTAGTTTTTTTCTGAATGTGCAAAAAAGACAAGAAGTACTTATTTTATAAATATAACCCCTGTCCTACATGCACGGTCTATTAGAGTGTATATAGCGCTTACCTCACCTACTATCTTCCATAGGTCCATTCTGAGTCTTCTGTCTACTTTAAGCCCTCACTTCAAACTGCATTGATTTGTTCAAGCAGATGATACATCCATGGAGGGGCTGCATATAGAGAACTCAGATAGGTGGGCCCACGGATGTCTGGAGCTGCAGGAGATGTGTACACTCTACTTTCCTGTATAAAGGAAACAAGCCCCCCCCCCCCCCCCCAAAATTCCTTAAATGTGGAGCTTCATTTACCTTGATGTATCTCTCAGTGCTCAGGATTACACAGTAGTGATAAAGAGATCTACTGAACGTGTGACGCCGATACTGTGTTTTTCAGGAGTATTAAGTAGGACCCAGCACCCCATCACAGTGCCTGAATCTCTCTCGCTGATTTATCAGAAAGTCATTGACCAGAATGTCCAGAAACTGACCACACAGATCATTCAGCTGCTGACTGGAGAGGTGACTGCTGAGAATGGGACATTATACAGTAACACCAGGGGATGTGTCTGGATGATGACTGTGTCATTGTGTGTGTTAGGTTCCTACAAGGTGTCGGGTTGAGTGGGAGAAGTCTGAAAAAGTTTATAGGAAGACGCAAGGATGGAGAATCACCGGCCCGTCACATCACTGGGTAAGAAGAGACTTTTATTTCTTGTAACGGAGAGAGCAGTTTTTAGGGCAACCAATATACTCATCATCTGTTAATCATATAAAAGCAATGTAATCAGTCACTGTGTGTTTCCTACAGATGGATCCAGTAACAGAAATACCCCAGAGAGATATCTCCATCCTCATTATTCACAGGATTGTACAGGGACAAATCACAGTATCCCACAGGAGTATCAGGTAGATGACATTTTAAGGTCTCAACAAATCCCAAAATTCCCAAATGAATTCTCAATATATGATCTGTTAAAAAGCTTTGTGGATCTTATACACACAGCAATTTCATAGCAATTTAATAAATCATATTATTAATTTTGATATTATTATTGTTTTGTGGGCTAATAAGGATGATGTTCTGACTGATATTAAAGTAGAAATTATAGAGGGAGAGGAAGAGACGTATGTGAGACGTGATCAGCAGTGTAAGGAGGAGGAAATCCCTACAGATATCAGTACAGGTGAGTAATGAACACTTATTACAGAAGTCACCTTATTTAGTCACTTTAATAGACATAAATGTTGCATCCTCCTCTGTCATTGCAAACTAATGAGGAAAAAGTATCTGCCCAATGGGACAGTCAGGAGCCATCAGCTCCTGTTAGACTCTTGCTCACATCATCGTATTGTGTCTTACCAGCCCAGAGATCTGACCAGTCTGCTCCTCACATCATATCAGTGTGTGCTACCAGCCCAGAGATCTGACCAGTCTCCTCCTCACATCATATCAGTGTGTGCTACCAGCCCAGAGATCTGACCAGTCTCCTCCTCACATCATATCACTGTGTGCTACCAGCCCAGAGATCTGACCAGTCTCCTCCTCACATCATATCACTGTGTGCTACCAGCCCAGAGATCTGACCAGTCTCCTCCTCACATCATATCACTGTGTGCTACCAGCCCAGAGATCTGACCAGTCTTCTCACATCATATCACTGTGTGCTACCAGCCCAGAGATCTGACCAGTCTCCTCCTCACATCATATCATTGTGTGATACCAGCCCGAAAAAATGACCAGTCTCCTCCTCACATCATATCATTGTGTGCTACCAGCCCAGAGATCTCACCAGTTTCCTCCTCACATCATATCAGTGTGTGCTACCAGCCCAGAGATCTCACCAGTTTCCTCCTCACATCATATCATTGTGTGCTACCAGCCCAGAGATCTGACCAGTCTCCTCCTCACATCATATCACTGTGTGCTACCAGCCCAGAGATCTGACCAGTCTCCTCCTCACATCATATCATTGTGTGTTACCAGCCCAGAGATCTCACCAGTTTCCTCCTCACATCATATCAGTGTGTGCTACCAGCCCAGAGATCTCACCAGTTTCCTCCTCACATCATATCATTGTGTGCTACCCGGAGATTTGACCAGTCTCCTCCTCATATCATATCAATGTGTGCTACCAGCCCAGAGATCTGACCAGTCTCCTACTCACATCATATCTTTTTGTGCTACCAGCCCAGAGATCTGACCAGTCTCCTCACATCATATCACTGTGTGCTACCAGCCCAGAGATCTGACCAGTCTCCTCCTCATATCATATCACTGTGTGCTACCAGCCCAGAGATCTGACCAGTCTCCTCCTCACATCATATCATTGTGTGCTACCAGCCCAGAAATCTGACCAGTCTCCTCCTCATATCATATCATTGTGTGCTACCAGCCCAGAGATCTACCAGTCTCCTCCTCACACTGTCTGCTGTATCTCATGGGATGTCAGAATGAAAAGACTCCATGAATTAACCCATGAACCTCCTGTACAGTACATCTGGTGGTACTACCCATTATCCTCTCTATACTACCACGTGTCATTAATCATTATCTTCCGTGTGTAATAATTCAGGAATAATTTATCCTCGGCTGTATATTAACACTATAATAATGCAAAATATGAGATTATTCCCCTCCATCTAGGATCGCAAAGTACACTTCACCCAAACTCCACCTTCTGACACACGTGGAACTATAAACACACACCTGTCATTGCACAGTAAGACCCCTCCAATCTATTTGCTTGGATGCTCTTTACCCTGCTCTGCCCTTGTACTTTACTTTTTGCTGTTACCCATCCGTGTCCTGCTCCATTCTCCTACTGTGTCCTCATGTTCTCTGCTCTTTGTAATGGTGTGAGACCTAAGTCTAGTGTAAACACATATCGAGGATTCGCTGCTAGTTTAACCCAAGTCTACGCTACTTTTGAGGCTCCAGTGTATGTGTGTGTGAGGGCAGAGTCTAGCTGGACAATGTCACTGGCTAATGAGGCTTCCTGTCCTAGGATGCTGGCTAGGCATTGTGTAAAGTCTGCATTTTGGCTGAAGTTGTCCAATCTGGATACAATCTGCCTGTCACTGTGGCTGGGTCTGTGCAATGTGCTCGGTAATGCATTTATTTTTTAAATCTCTTTATTTTCGACAACCGGTACGGTAAAACTGGCAATGCAGTTTTTAATCGCAATTAATTATTTGTGGTTTTTAAATTGATAGTAAAATAACATCTGTTTCCATATATTTATTCTATTTCCAGCAAATGGATGCAAACACAGGAATATTTCAGAGGGAAAATGTATTTTATCTACAGATTGTGAGATAGAAGATAACATCACACAAGATTCTTCAGGAGAGAACCCAATTACCCTAAATATACATCCAATACTTCACAGAGCAGATAAATCATCTGATTCCTCTAATCATGAGGAATATTCTCCTGATAACACAGATATTGTTACACATAGTACATCTCAAACAGATACTATATTTCTATGTTCTGAGGGTGAAAAAAGCTTTATGGTTAAATCATCTCTTCATAAACATCCGATACCTCACTCAACTATGAAACCATTTCCATGTTCTGAGTGTGGGAAATGTTTTACACGGAAATCAAATCTTCTTGAACATCAGAGAACTCACACAGCTGTGAGACCATTTCCATGTTCTGAGTGTGGGAAATGTTTTACACGGAAATCAAGTCTTCTTGAACATCAGAGAACTCACACAGGTGTGAGACCATTTCCATGTTCTGAGTGTGGGAAATGTTTTACAAAGAAATCAAATCTTCTTGAACATCAGAGAACACACACAGGTGTGAGACCATTTCCATGTTCTGAGTGTGGGAAATGTTTTACATATAAATCAAAACTTATACAGCATCAGAGAACTCACACAGGTGTGAGACCATTTCCATGTTCTGAGTGTAGTAAATGTTTTACATATGAATCAAAACTTATACAGCATCAGAGAACTCACACAGGTGTGAGACCATTTCCATGTTCTGAGTGTGGGAAATGTTTTACACGGAAATCAAATCTTCTTGAACATCAGAGAACTCATACAGGTGTGAGACCATTTCCATGTTCTGAGTGTGGGAAATGTTTTACACAGAAATCAAAGCTTCTTGATCATCAGAGAACTCACACAGGTGTGAGACCATTTCCATGTTCTGAGTGTGGGAAATGTTTTACACAGAAATCAAATCTTCTTGAACATCAGAGAACTCACACAGGTGTGAGACCATTTCCATGTTCTGAGTGTGGGAAATGTTTTACACGGAAATCAAAGCTTCTTGAACATCAGAGAGCTCACACAGCTATGAAACCATTTCCATGTTCTGAGTGTGGTAAATGTTTTACATATAAATCAAGTCTTCTTGATCATCAGAGAATTCACACAGGTGTGAAAGCATTTCCATGTTCTGAGTGTGGGAAATGTTTTACACAGAAATCAAGTCTTGTTGCACATCAAAGAATCCACACGGGTGTGAGACCATTTCCATGTTCTGAGTGTGGGAAATGTTTTATACGGAAATCAAATCTTCTTGAACATCAGACAACTCACACAGGTGTGACACCATTTCCATGTTCTGAGTGTGGAAAATGTTTTACACAGAAATCAAATCTTCTTGAGCATCAGAGAACTCACACAGGTGTGAGACCATTTCCATGTTCTGAGTGTGGAAAATGTTTTACAAGGAAATCATATCTTGATGGACATCAAAGAATCCACACAGGTGTGAAACCATTTCCATGTTCTGAGTGTGGAAAATGTTTTACAAGGAAATCATATCTTGATGGACATCAAAGAATCCACACAGGTGTGAAACCATTTCCATGCTCCGACTGTGAGAAATGTTTTACACAGAAATCACGTCTTGTTAAACATCAGAAAATTCACACAAGAGAAAAGCATGGGGCAGGGACTGATGTGAATGTGTTCTCTGTTGAGCGCTGTGGAATTAGTGGCGCTATATAAATAAATAGATGATGATATGAAACAATGCTGCTGCAATACTTCAAATATTGGAAACACAATTGATATTAATAAGTAAAATTTAACAAATGGACAGTAAATATATATACTTTCATACGGTTTTATCAATCAACTAATCAAAATGGGTGTAACAAAACATTGTGTTGTCTAAGTACATAAAATACCATATCAAAGGTATTTTTCTACATTTGTCCTAAGTATACATACATTATAAGTAACATACAACATCTCAGTTCTTCAATACTTTTGTTGCTGAATGTAGTGTAGGTGCGCTCATGCACTTTGTATTGTGCCAGGATGTGAAAAAGAGATTTTGTTTTGCAGTGTGAGGTGTTAAAATGAGGTTCCAACGTTGTGGAGTCTATATTCACTGGGGCCTTCCCACTGTAGCAGGTGGCTACAGGGCCTGTATCTTTCCTACAAAAGGATTTGACTTTTAGGCATGTTTAGAGGTGATGGAGGTCAGGCCTATATTTTTAAATGTGCTTTTCTCTTTCCTGCCATTGGGGGACACTGCGAGACATTGGGGTATAGTAGTGGGCTCAGGAGTCTTGTCACTTTAACTGCTAAGTCTTTGGACTCCTCCCCTGCTATGCCCCTCCTCTCCAGAGAGATCCTCAGTTTTTTGTAAGTGACTGGAGAGTTAAGGTCACTAGAGTATAGGCTTCTGCCTATACTCTGTTTAGTCTTATAGGTTTACACGTTTTTATTTTCCTGTCCCTATAGGTGCAGCGCAGGGTTCTAGGAAGACCCAGGAAAACAGTAAGACCTGGCTCTGCTCTCTGGGGTCCCTCAGCGCAGGTATCAGAAGTCTGGCGCTCTTTTACCTTGCACCCTCTGCCGGCATTCCATAGATAGATAGGTAGGGGGGCTGTGTGAAGAAGCCTGTTTTAGCGGAGGGAATCCGCGGCCACAGTTCCCTACATAAGAGCGATCAGAGGGAGAAAGAGTGCTTCAGCCTCTTCTCCCCTGCCGTGTCCTTGCCGGCAGGTCCCCGCTCGCCCCTATGGCAACGAGCAAGTTTAGATTGGGGACATAGCGGCGCTCACACTATTATGAGTTGAGTTTCACCGCTTTATTGGACAAGCGCTTCTGGGCAGATTTTAATATCAGCGCTTCCAGCGTTTCTGGGCGGCCATTTTGGAAGGTCTTCATGGGACCCAGATAGCGGAGGCAAGCAGGGCGGCCAGAAACGGAGGAAGGGGTGAAGAGTTTACGATATGCTCCTTCCCCCCAAGCTGTTACCCGGGCGCAGCACCGAGTCTGCTTGTGTAGAATCACTAAAGAGACAGCGTGCCAGCGCTGCCTGAAAACCCCTTCTGCTTTGCCTTTCCTCTGCGGACAGACTTCTGGATACAGGCTTGTATTGGAATAGTCATTGTGGGGGTGTAATTTTGTTTAGTGAGTTATTTCTTGGTAAATTTTCACAAACAGTACTTTTCAGGTTTTGTTTGCATTAGGAGGAGTGCTTATAGTTTGTGAGACTTTCTGATATAGGAGTCTCCAGAACTTATCAGTCTCCCTTTTGTCTGCTTTTCTTTTAATAATAATTTTAAGAAGCAGGACAATGGCTGAGAAGGGGACTGCTAAAGGCAAGGGTCACTCTGTGCCTTCTGTAATGTATTTTACCTGTGCAAAATGTAATACAGAACTTTCTGTTGGACACACAGACCGAAACGCCTTTTGCGCAGCTTGTACTGCGGACGCTCAGAGGCGAAACAGCGCAGTCCAGAAGGTATCCTCTGCAGTGGTGGAACCGCTTTGGCTGCAATCCTTCCGTTCGACTGTGGAAAGACTGACGACCGTTATGCTGCGGGTAACAGAGGTACGTGAAAACACTACCCCACTTACACTTGCAGGCAGTCAGTCTGACGAAAACGCTTCCACGTCACAGGCGGGGGCAACCCACAGGGAAGATAGGTTACTAGCTATTTCCCAGAGGGGTAAGAGAACTCTTAATGATATAGGTCTGGACCTAGATCAGGGCTCTAATCTCTCCTCGGCAGAGGAAGGCGAGGGAGATGTAGACCCGGAAGGGGAGGGCCGTTATGATCTGGACTCAGTTTCCACTAGTGTGGATAGTCTAATTTTAGGAATCAGGCATACCTTAGGGTTTGCTTATCCTGAGCCCTCAACTTCCACGGGTATATCTCTATTTAAAAGAGCTAAGACTCAGTTGGCTACATTCCCTCATTCTCCAGAGATGTTGGAGATTATTTCGGAAGCTTGGCATAAGCCAAATAAACAATTTATGATGCTGGAAAAAAATTAAATCCCCTTATCCTCTGCCACCTGAGGACACAGTATAATGGGAGTCATTACCTAGGGTTGATACCCTGGTAGCCCGTTTAGCTTCATCTTCGGCTATTCTTGTTCAAGAACGGATAGCTCTAAAGATTACACGGACAAAAAAGTGTGATTTAACCCTTCGCTCAGCATACACTGCTGTAGGAAGCTTGTTTAGACCAAATATGCCCGTGGCCTGGGCTAACAAGGCCGTGCAATTATGGAAGCTTTGATTAAAGGTCTTAGAGACAATACTCCACGTACAGAACTCTTAAATCTTGCAGAGCATGTACTAGAGACCTGGGAGTATGTGGCAAACGCATCCAGGGATGCAGTGTCAGTGAATACTAAGGCCTCCGCTCTTATTGTAACGGCTCGTTGTAACGTAGGGTTACGGACATGGTTGGTTGATGCAGACTCTAAGAGAGCATTAGAGAATTTACCTTTTGACGGATTAACACTATTCAGGGCAGAGCTCGAAAGGGTTATTCAGGAGACTACAGGGGGAAAGAGCACTTCTCTTCCCTATGTCTCCAACAGGTCCCGTCAGGGTAGGTTTCGCTCCTTTCTGAGTTTTTCCCGTGGGGGAGGTACCCTTAATATAGGGCAGTACTCAGCGTCAAGGGCATCCGCTAATAGAAGCAGAGGAGGAAGAGGTGCAGCGAGGAGAGGTTCTTCTCGCCCAACAGACAAGCCCTCCTCGTGACAGAGTTCTTCGGGGGGAGCATCAGGTGGGGGCACGTCTGCTTCAATTCAGGGATCAGTGGTGGATGTCCACAACAGATCTCTGGGTTCGAGGAATTGTGTCCCGGGGTTATGTCATAGGCCTAGCCCACTCCCCCGTCACAGATTCTTCGTCACTCCTCTCCCCTCTTGTCCCCTCAGACGTGTCGCACTTCAGGAAGCTATTCAAACGTTTCTGACTGCGCAGGTAATAGTTAATGTTCCTCCTTTAGAAAGGGGTCTAGGTTTTTATTCAAACCTCTTCCTGGTGCCAAAGCCAGATGCATCCTTCCGGCCCATCCTGGATCTTCAGTCATTAAACAAGCAGCTGAGTATTCAAAAATCTCGCATGGAATCCCTTCACTCTGTGATAGCAGGGATAGAAAAAGGGGAGGTTTTGGCATCGTTAGACATCAAGGATGCTTATCTGCATGTACCAATTTGGGGAGGGACACCAGGGTCTCCTTCGGTTTGCAGTAGGAGAGGCTTATTTTCAGTACAGGGCTCTCCCCTTCGGCCTGGCTACCGCCCCCAGAGTCTTTACCAAGATCATGGCAGTCATGGCTAGTCTTTTGCGCCAGAAGGGTATAACAATTATCCCTTATCTAGATGACCTCGGGTTGAAGTCACCGTCTGCACTTCTTCTACCCCAACAGATTCAGACTGTTATGCAGTTTCTTCAGAGTCACGGCTGGGTGTTGAATATACCCAAGTCAGCTCTTAAGCCAACTCAACAGATGCGCTTCTTGGGTCTGCTTTTCGATACTCAGTCTCTGAGAGTTTATCTTCCAGCAGAAAAAGTCTTAGCTCTGCAGAAAAGGACCAGAGCCATGCTAATGAAAAAGAAAGTCTCGCTACTCATACCCCATTCATACTGCACCAAAAACCCGGGTTTTTGCAGGGGCACGCTGAAAAACCCGGGTCTTGGTGCAGTATGAATAGTCCAACCCCAAAATCCCAGGTCTAAAATCCCGGGACTTAGACCCGGGATTTTGCGAGGGGTAATTTTCAGCCAGCGGTGTCTCCGGTGCGTTGCCGGCTGTCAGGGGGACCTCTGTGTACTAAAATGACATCATTTTAGTACCCAGAGGTCCCCCTGACAGCCGGCAACTCACCGGAGACACCGCTGGCTGAAAATAAGTAAAGTAAACATTTGTTATGTATTTTTTATTAATTAAAATTATTTTTTTACACTTTTTTTTTTGTAAAACCCGGGTCGGGCAGGTGCAGTATGAACCCGCCCGACCCGGGAATCTTCTTATCTATACTGCCCTGTGCCCCGGGTTAACAACCCGGGATATTGCCGGGGCGGCAGTATGAAAGTAGTATAAGTTGCAGAAAACTTCTGGAGACAATGGTCTCGTTATTCGAGGAAGTTTCCTTTTGTGCAGTTTCACTCCCGTCCACTTCAGGCAGAGATCTTGCGAAAGTGGTCAGAGTCTCAGAGGAATTTAGAAAAACGGATTATTCATCTGTCCACGGCCACAAGGCTGTCCCTTGGCTGGTGACGTCCCAATCCAACTCGGAGAGAGGCCAGTCCTTACAGACCTGGTCTTGGACCTTAGTCACAACAGACGCCAGTCAGTTGGGGTGGGGGGGAGTAACAGGAACCCTGAGGCTTCAGGATCTATGGTCCCCTCAGGAAGCCACTCTTCCTATAAATGTTCTAAAGCTCAGAGCAGTGTACAATACTCTGATAGGAGCCCAGGAATTTCTAAGAGGAAAACCTCTTCAAATTCAGTCAGACAGCGCCACCACGGTGGCGTACATAAATCACATGGGGGCTCTCGCAGCGCGGCTGCCATGTGAGAGACCAGACGCAGATTAGCGGGGGCAGAACATCAGGTCCCCAAGATTTCAGCTATTCACATTCCGGACATACTCTTCATCCCGGGGAATGGGCTCTAAACAGTCAGGTATTCACCTTACTGGTGGAACGTTGGGGCCGTCCGGACATAGACCTGAGGGCGTCCAGACTGAACCATCAGGTTCCGCGCTACGGCGCAAGAGCTCGAGACCCAGTGGCGGAAATAGTAGATGCAATGTCGGCCCCTTGGCAGTACCGGATGGTGTACATTTTCCCGCCCATTCCAATGATTGCGCGGGAGCTAAAGAAGGTGAAGAGGGAGAGAGTTCCTGCTATTCTAATAGCTCTATTTGGGCCACGCAGAGCGTGGTTCTCAGATCTGCTGTTATTAGCAGGGGCTCCTCCATTCCGGCTTCCCATGCAGGCAGATCTTCTGGTTCAGGGTCCATTCCTTTACCAAGAAGGTTTAGATCAGCTGGCTTAGACGGCCTGGCTATTGAAACCCTAATACTTAAGCCTAAGAGTTTTCTCTCAGGAAATTATAACCACCAGGATTAGGGCCAGAAAGCCTGCTTCATCTTCCATATATTACAGACTGTGGAAGACATATATTGTGTGGTGTGAGTGTAAGGGATTCCACTCTTCAAAATTTAAGATTTCCCGCTTACTGGACTTTCTACAGGATGGGGTCCAAAAGGGTTTACGTCTGGGTTCCCTCAAGGATCAGATATCCGCCCTTTTCTGTCTATTTTCAGGAAAAGATTGCTGAATATTCAGATATCAAGACATTTTTACAGGGGGTTTTGCGTATACAACCTCATTTTTGTCATCCTGTCGAGCCCTGGGACCTCAATTTGGTTCTGCATGCTCTTTCTAAACCTCCGTTTGAGCAGTTGCAGTCTATTGACTTACGGTATCTTACGTGGAAGACTGTATTTTTGGTTGTCTATAGCTTCAGCACGGAGAGTGTCTGAGCTTGGGGCGCTTCGCTGTGACCCCCCTTTTCTTTTATTTAACGCCGATAGGGCGGTCCTAAGTACCAAACCGTCTTTTGTTCCTAAGGTGGTGTCTACATTCTACCTAAATCAGGAAATTGTTGTCCCTGCGTTCAAGACAAGGAAAGACTCTTTAGAAGGGTCTATGCAGTACTTGGATGTGGTACGAGCTCTACAGAGTTATGTAGACCGTACATCTCAGGTCAGAAAGACCACAGATCTTTTTATTTTATACAACGCCAATAAAAGAGGTTGGCCTGCTTCTAAGCAGTCAATTGCCCGGTGGATCACGTCCACGATTTGGAGGCTTACATTTCAACTTCTCTAGCCGTTCCGCAGAACTTAAGAGCACATTCTACTAGGGCAGTGGGTGCCTCCTGGGCGACTAGACACGGGGTGTCGGCGGAACAGTTGTGTAGAGCGGCGACTTGGTCTTCCGTCCACACATTTACTAAATTTGATCGATTTCAAGGCTTTGCATCGGTTGATGCAAGCTTTGGTCGCAAGATTATGCGTACAGAGCATTCCCACCCTTGAGGAAGCTTTGGTATATCCCCAATGTCTCGCAGTGTCCCCCAATGGCAGGAAAAAGAAAATAAGATTTTTACTCAGCGTAAAATCCATATCTCTGACTCCATTGGGGGTCACTGCGCACCCTCCCTTGCTCTGTATATAGTTCTGTGTGTGAAAACTTTGGTTATGGTTCTTTATAATTTAAGACCTGTCCAGGTTATATTACCTCCTTTACGTTCACTCTTGGTTATTCAAAACTGAGGATCTCTCTGGAGAGGGGCATAGCAGGGGAGGAGTCCAAAGACTTAGCAGTTAAAGTGACAAGACTCCTGAGCCCACTACTATACCCCAATGTCTCGCAGTGTCCCCCAATGGAGTCAGAGAAATGGATTTTACAGTGAGTAAAAATCTTATTTTTTCGCACCCTCCAGTGTGTGTATATACATTGTGGCAAAGAAGGATATTTGCCACAGTTCCCTGTAAGGGAACAGGTAGGAACGCAGTTAGTCTGCAGCAGCAGGCTGCAGACAGGGTTAAGTTTTCCTTAGGTTCCTCTCTTAGCACACACACACACAGGTGTTCCACATGGGTGTGATTGGTTTGCCGTGATTTGTTGTAGTGCTTGGGGTGGAGGATAAAGACACTGTCTGTGTGGGTGGGACCACTGATGCCAGTAAGTGGCCGGCGAGCAGACAGGGAAGTAATGTCTAGCCAGATGTAGGTGGTGGGGATTTTCGTGTACTGATACTGGATATGATGCTGTACCAGCATTGGAGCTGTTTTACCATCCTGACAACTGCTAATAAACAGCTAAATGGTTCAGCATTCCTGTGTCTGATTCCTGTGAATGGTGGACTTTCTCACAATATATATATATATATATATATATATATATAATGTTTGTTCAATATGTAATAAAAACTTTCAAACACACGTAGTAATTATAGCCCTGATGTCCCCTAACTGATGATTTAGGCCATAGATGAGGCAGGCATGAGTAGTATTTTTGGAGGAAAATCTAAAAGTTGACTTTAACTAAGTGTGTGGTCTTAAAACAGAAGGCAGGAATTAGAGTTGTAGGACAATCACGCTTAGCTGGACGAAGACCGTGCACTATGACAGTGCATATATGGACATGACATGTAACTATGTGGTCAGTGCACAAATCGGGTAATAAAGTCTATAATTACCAACCAAGCTGACTTCTTGTTTTTCTTTAGATTATTTAAACTAAAGGAAAAAGGTGAAAAGGAAAGAAGGGAACATCTGGTAAGGGGGATATCCTGTATAAAGTATGGAGGGGACAGTGAGTGTGTTGGGGGGGATGTTGGTTGGCAATATATGATCTATAATTTTACTATTCTCTATAATGGTCTGCGAACAGCTTTCTATATTGTGTCATCTCCTGTTGTCCACCTACCCTCTGCCATTATCACTTGGGGGGGAATTCAATTGACATGTTATGACAACCAGTGCGGCATAAACTTATAGAACAGGGAGCTGAGGTCTTCACCTTTAGCAGCCGCCTTTCCCTGAGAGACTGGTTATGCTCACAGGTACTCAGATGCCCCCAGGTCTTAAACTCAAAGTAGTATAAGTTTATACTCACACGGCTGCACACAGGTACAGGAGGTAACACACGGAACAGGTAGGCCAGCGATCTGCAGACTGGACGGAGCACCGGAGATGTCAGGTACCAGCAGGGTCAGGGTCACAGGCAACGGTTCAGAATCCGGGGACAGGCATTGGATCAGGATCACAGGCAATGGTACAGAGTCTGGGTACAAGCAATAAATCAAGGTCACAGGCAATGGTACAGAGTCCGGGTACAAGCAATAAATCAAGGTCACAGGCAATGGTACAGAGTCCGGGTACAAGCAATAAATCAAGGTCACAGGCAATGGTTCAGAGTCCGGGTACAGACAAGGTCATACACAGGTAATCAATCCAAAGGTTTAAACACATAATAGCTAGTGCAGGCAGCAGTACTAGAAACAGGACGCTATAACTGGCAGGGAGGCTAAGCCCTCCCTGCCTTTTACACTGGAGCCAACCAATCAGGGCATAGCCCTGCAACAACACACAGGCAGGGTAAATTACATTAAAGAGGCCTAATTAGTCCGCAGGCTATAGTGAGCGCGCCCGGCTCACTAGTGAGTCACGGCGGTGCCCGTGGCCGCCGCAGCTCGTAACATGACAGCAGTGTTTCATTTTATTGTTTGCACCGTTAACAAATTAAAATTATCCGTGCGAGATTGGACCCGTGGGCGCGACCGTTTTTAGGTACCTCGGCGTTAAAAATTGCGCTATTCAACTTAAATACAGGTAATGCCCCCCCTTCCCGCTGAGTGAAGGGGAGGGTTTAACGCGGTCATCTATGATAAAAAAAAACTGCATTGGCATACATTTGTATTGCATTACACAACCTTTTTTTTACTATACAGTTATCTATATCTTGACAAAACACATTAGTACATACATATATCAATTAGTGATTATTGTTGTTTTACATGCTTTTTGTAAAAAAAAAAATTCACCTTTTCCATGTTATGTATTACTGAGAAACATAATTTTTCTTTTTTTACATTATTACATCATTTCAATAGTTTTCTTGTTTTTATTTTTTTGCACAGCCATGAGAGGTGTGAGATAGAATTGGCGATTTGACAGGTTACCGCGCCGCGTTAAAAAAGAATTCAATAACCTTTAATGCTTCTCCCTCCCTATACTTTCAATGGATCATCTACTTGTCCGCGATGGTCCCGTTTTCGCTAAAAAAACGCTGTGTTTTAAATAGATTTGAGTAAGGGGTAAAGTTAACGTGCTCCAGAATAAGCGAAAACCACTTTAAAATTATTTACCATACGGCTGAGAAATGAATTCCCTGCTTAGTCTTTCATTAGTAATCCAGCCCTCAACCTTAATTGCTTATTGTTCCCATATTGAAATGTTGAAATAATGGACTTTTTCACTCAATAAATGTTTCATGAGTGATTTTTTTGTAGCTGTTGTCACGATACCGGGGAGGTGATGATACCGGGGGAGGTGACGATACCTGGGGAGGTGACGATACCCGGGGGAGGTGATGATACCCGGGGGAGGTGATGATACCGGGGGAGGTGATGATACCCGGGGGAGGTGATGATACCCGGGGGAGGTGATGATACCGCGGGAGGTGACGATACCCGGGGGAGGTGACGATACCCGGGGGAGGTGATGATACCGGGGAGGTGATGATACCCGGGGAGGTGATGATACCGGGGGAGGTGACGATACCGGGGGAGGTGATGATACCCGGGGGAGGTGATGATACCGGGGGAGGTGATGATATTGGGGAGGTGACGATACCGGGGGAGGTGACGATACCGGGGGAGGTGATGATACAGGGGGAGGTGATGATACCGGGGAGGTGATGATACCGGGGGAGGTGATGATATCGGGGGAGGTGATGATACCGGGATCCAGTTACCTCCGGTAACCTCTGATTTGTTGTGGAGGTAACACTGGACCCTATTAAAGACTAGGAGGCAAGTTACTGGATATATGCGCAGTTAGGGATTAAACACTGACACAGATAAGAAATAAAACAGATTGATTATAATCTAAGAGGTTTATTGAAAGACTCAACCCGGATACCTGGATGTCCGACCAGTGAGATCACTCTCCACACCTGCAGTAGGTAAACAAACAGTCCAACCTAATGAGAATAGCAATCCCTTGTTATTGATGTATGTGTACTAATAGGGGAAATCTTCACCTACATATTGCTCATGAGACGAGTGGATTACATTCATTGTACACAACTCCCCCTATTCTCCCAACCACATTGAACCAGTTTACACAAATGCTGAAAACCAGCTGTATGGGATAAGACTCCATCACAATGTACATATTACTGTAAGTCACTACTTCCTGCACAGAGGCTCTGCCCCCGCACACAGCTAAATAACAATAGGACACACACACACACACACACACACACACCTAAACACAACCAGGACACACACAGCTAAACACAACCAGGACACACACACACACAGCTAAACACAACCAGGACACACACACAGCTAAACACAACCAGGACACACACACACACACACAGCTAAACACAACCAGGACACACACACACACACACACACAGCTAAACACAACCAGGACACACACACACACACACACACAGCTAAACACAACCAGGACACACACACAGCTAAACACAACCAGCACACACACGGCTTTACTCTCTCCTCCCTCATTGATCTGTGAAGAGATCAGTAATGCTTTCCATCCCCTCTACTATTTCCCACTCTTCCACATGCAGATAGAATGTAACCAGGAGGAAGACACACAACACACAGCATGGCAGACAATGGTATTACAATATGTAATGGAGGCCAGGATACACAATAAGGTTGAGAATGGGAATACTGAGATTGAGTATATGCTGAAATGTATATGATTGTGATCTGAGATAATACTGAGATATTGATAGGATTGGGATTGAAATGTGATAGATTTAATATATGTTGAGATTTAGATGATGTTAAAATGATATGATTGGGATTGTCATACTGAGAAAATACTGAACAAAATGGGCAGGGCCGCCTTCAGAAATCTTGCCCCCCCGATTTTGCTTCTACCAGCACTATGGTTAATCTTACTGGGGAGGGTGGAAGGCACACTTTTTTAAAATCTTTTAACCATTTGTTTTCCAGCGGGTCCAGCCATTTTAATGTGTTTTGGGAAGGTGAGGGATAGGGGGGAGCTTTTTTAACATTCTGTTTTTATACATAAATTACATAAATTATATGGTTTATAATAAAATGTTGTAATTTATTTTAATGAGCTCGTGAAACGGTGCATTGTTAGAGTCTATATTATATGCAATTTGCAATGGAATATATATGACCAATGGGTTAATTAAACATCTGTTAGCTAACTAATTAAGAAGGAGGTCTATAAAAGATTTAGTACTATGGGAATGGAACCTATTGAAGCCTCTGAGGAAACCGTTTGGGACAATGAAACGCGTCAGGTATTAATATTCTGTCAGCTAATTATTTTTATACCTACTTCTGCTTCCCATTGACTTAGTTTTTTACCTCGCTTATTACCTGGATGTTGGCATACATCGTTTGACCTACACTGCTATTTGGGAAGGTGTTCTCGGCTTGCACGCTGAGATTGCTAGATTCATCAGGACGGATACTCTTCTTTGTGCACAATTTAGGATTCCCGTGGTGTTGTCTGGAGATCGTCGGAAAGAGAGAATGTGGGCTCACCTATCAGCCCTAGGGTAAATCTGTGTGCCGGACTTGAGACATTTGTAGTGGTATTTGGAGACCATTGGGAGGAGTGAACGTGGGCTCGTCCATCAACCCGAAGGTATCCGTACTTTTGGACTCCCGATTATTTAATTTTTCTCCCCATGGAGATCTATGTACTCTTTTTTATCTGACACATTGATTGCGGGAAATATATGCACATGTGAATTGAAAAGATTTCAATTGAGAGTGTATGGCAATGTCTGACAGTGATTCTCTTATGATGAATGTCATATGTTATAGCAGACTGGTTACATATATATATATATTTAAAGAGAATGTTTAACTGCACCAAGTGTACCACTCATAACCTCCTCCACTTATATAGTTCCCCCTAACACCAACTTGGTATAGATATTTATTGAGGAGGGGTGCACCCGGTCACATAATTGGGTAACCTTATTCAGCAAAAAGAAAAGAAAATGACCTTAAGGGGCACTCATGAATGGAAATAGACAACATATATATTTACATTATATTGATATGTTGGTGACACTAAAATCACTCTTTATTATGAATCAATTTAGAACGTACTTCTAATAGCGAAATATTTAAAATTTGTAATTGGAAACATACATTGATATATACATAAATCAGTTAAAATAGACAATACTTTATTGTCTAGCCGCGAGGCTACTCTGATGTTCTTATGTGATAATTGAATAAATATTTTCATAAAACCGCATTCACGGTATGACAATCATCTCCAATTGAATGCTGACACTCAATATGTATCTCCTATGTATAATCAGGAGATTTACACCTCTAATAGTGGGCTATTGATAGGTTAAATCTGACGGGGATTAATATCCCTCTCATAAACCCTAAAGCCCCTTTTTTAATAATGGTATTGCTACAAATAGGAAGTGTGCCTCTATTAACATATATAATGCTATTATTGACTCCTCTGATCTAGAATCTAGCCTGTCTCAGATACCACTCCTAAACAGGTCTATGGAGGTGGTAACGTGAATCTCAAATGTCATCAGTACTGCAGTCTAGCTATCTGCTGCAGTACTGGGAACTACTGAGATAGTGGGCACCGCTAGCTGCTAACAAAGCTGTAATTGGACTAGCTGCCTATAGTGTTGGAGGTGTAAATAATATAGTGCAATTGGAGTTGCGGAGTAGCTTTAACAAGGCCTTGTTAAAGCTACTAGCGAAACGCGCGTCGGCGGACGCCGCGCTCGCTACTCTGCAACTCCAATTGCACTATATTATTTACACCTCCAACACTATAGGCAGCTAGTCCAGTTACAGCTTTGTTAGCAGCTAGCGGTGCCCACTATCTCAGTAGTTCCCAGTACTGCAGCAGATAGCTAGACTGCAGTACTGATGAGATTTGAGATTCACGTTACCACCTCCATAGACCTGTTTAGGAGTGGTATCTGAGACAGGCTAGATTCTAGATCAGAGTCAATAATAGCATTATATCTGTTAATAGAGGCACACTTCCTATTTGTAGCAATACCGTTATTAAAAAAGGGGCTTTAGGGTTTATGAGAGGGATATTAATCCCCGTCAGATTTAACCTATCAATAGCCCACTATTAGAGGTGTAAATCTCCTGATTATACATAGGAGATACATATTGAGTGTCAGCATTCAATTGGAGTTGATTGTCATACCGTGAATGCGGTTTTATGAAAATATTTATTCAATTATCACATAAGAACATCAGAGTAGCCTCGCGGCTAGACAATAAAGTATTGTCTATTTTAACTGATTTATGTATATATCAATGTATGTTTCCAATTACAAATTTTAAATATTTCGCTATTAGAAGTACGTTCTAAATTGATACATAATAAAGAGTGATTTTAGTGTCACCAACATATCAATATAATGTAAATATATATGTTGTCTATTTCCATTCATGAGTGCCCCTTAAGGTCATTTTCTTTTTGCTGAATAATATATATATATATATATATATGCCTGATCCGGGTTACTTATAGAAAAGTGGAGCAAAGTAAGTGGATTTATACTTTATTCCAAGAAATATCCATAGTAATTGGACTCCATTATGTCACTTTTTTAGGAAGATTTATGTTTCCAGTTTAATAGGTTTTTCGAGAGACTGCACTTCCATCTGCAATTAGTTTGAAAGGAGACATTTAAATGAGGCCATGTGGACCCTCGTATGATTCATCATCCTTCAGGTGAAAGGTGGATATTTGAGATAATAGGATTCATTATCCATGTACAATCTATATTAAAAGTGGAGGTTCACGATACCTAGTTATACATGATCTCAGGAATTCCATTTGATTATAAGATTTTTATATATGTGGTACCACATTTTTTTCAAGATTTGTTATTGTGTGGCCTGATTTTATTATTTTTTTGTTATTTACTAGGGATTTGTAGTTACCGTATATATATTGCATTACACCATGTTATATTGTTTTTTTTAGTATTATTCAATTTGCTTTGTTTTGATTTTTAATAAATTGTACGTGATTTTACCATTTCACAGACTCTTTTTTCCAGCAGCAGGTTCCGGTTTTTGCCTTTTTTATTTCTATTTATATATTCTCTTCTCTGCATCTTTTGTCAGCGCTTGAGACTTTTTTGCTTTTTTTTGGTCGGCATATTCAATGTTGGTAATTCGTACCCAACCCGTTGAACTGTTATATGTACGGTGAGATAATGTTACTGAAGGTATACGTTTTAACATTGTTGTGTAAGTCAAAGATATTAACTTATAAGTATATATCTACACTGATTCTGGGTTTTCTATAGTACATACAGCCTTGGAGCAATAACTACTGAGAAAAGAACTGTGTGAGGTTTGTATGTTATTTAAGTAATGAAAGACTTGAGATAGTGTGGTCTAAATAATACAGGGTTAGCTGTGGAATATGATTAAACTGTGACTTACCATAGGAAGAGCACAGAGGTAGTAAGTGTATAGTGACATTTAAAAATGCCAGGAGATAATAATTCAAGAAACCGCGTCTTTTGGTTGCTTGGTACCGCCTCATTTTCCTCTCCTTCTGGGAATCCTCTTTATATTTGTATCAATGGTTTAGATTTATAGATCATCATAGGGGAAATCATTGGGGCAGATAATAGGTTAACATTGTTAATTAGATCCCATTTGTTTTCAAGTTTTAATTAGTAATTTTACAGGAGGATATAGGTTTAAAAGTTGAATTATCTGCTGCCCCAGTTCTCCTTCTGAAGAAATCACACATTAAGTGGAGAAATGCGTTAAGCTTTATATATAACATCTAATTCAGCGGTGCGTCTGGAAGTGTTACTGCTATTCTGTGGGCTTCTCATGTGTACTATTGATATCAAAGTCACTGCTGAATGTTTCGATGATAGAACATCATTCTGGGAGTTCTGTCCTTACTCAGGGTGACTTGTGGAAGCTGGAGCACACACATTTTACTAAAGCAGGCTGCAAACTGGTGGGAAACAGTTAATTTCAAGGATTCGTTCACCGGGTTGAGAATGTTTTCTGGGCTAACTGGATTTACACAATATAATACATCCAATAACAGAGAGTCAAGGTGTAGATATTACTTGTTGGAGGGGAACATGTAGCACACTTCGAGTAACTGGGCTAAAACAACACAGTAGTGACATGATACCTAATGGGACAGAGTGGGGACGGGTGGGTGTTATTACACGACCTTGTACCCCTATTTTACAACAGATGTTTAATATCCTGCTGTAGTAGAATAAATGCTGGATATAAGGGAACAGGGTGTTCCTGACATTTGTAATGAAAGATAAACCTTTTGTTTAACAGGGCATCACACAAATTAGGGCAGATCTGAAAGGTGGGAAGTAGCACGTGTCATTATAACAAAGGGACCATAGGCAATCCCAGGGGGGTTTCTTAGATCCGGCTCTTCCTGCCGAGACCGTCCATCCGCATTGCTGTGAGCCTTTCCTTGCTTGTGAATTATGTCAGTGTCATAATTTTTTTCCCTGAGGTGTGTTGTAGCCACTTTAAAGGATTATGATCAGTCACCACTGTAAAATGTTGTCCATACAAATAAGGTTGAAGTTTTTGCATTGCCCACACAATGGCCAAACATTCCTTCTCAATTTTGGCATACCCCACCTCCTGGTTTAGCAGTTTTCTGCTCAAATAGGCCACAGGGTGCTCCTGCCCATCTGGTCCCACCTGGCTAAGTACTGCTCCCAGTTTATAATGTGACACATCAGTTTGCACAATAATGTCATCATCATCATTGATTTATATAGTGCCACTAATTCCGTAGCGCTGTACAGAGAACTCACTCACATCAGTCCCTGCCCCCATTGGGGCTTACAGTCTAAATTCCATAACACCCACACACACAGACAGACAAACTAGGGTCAATTTGTTAACAGCCAATTAACCTACCAGTATGTTTTTGCAGTGTGTTAAGAAACCAGAGCACCCTGAGGAAACCCACGCAACCACGGGGAGAACATACAAACTCCTCACAGATAAGGCCATGGTCAGGAATTGAATTCATGACCGCAGTGCTGAAGGCAGAAGTGCTAACCATTTAGCCACCGTGCTGTCCTTGTCATAACTGGGCGCCAACAGTACTGGAGCACGAACCAGGGCTTCCTTTAATGACTGAAATCCCAGCTCACAAACGGGTGTCCAGTCAACTACTTTGGGGAGTTTCTTCTTAGTGAGATCTGTCCGAGGCTTCGCTACAGTGCTAAAGTCTGGGATGAAATGTCTGTAGTAACCTGAGGTCTCTAAGAAGGCCAATACTTGGCTTTGGGTTGTGGGCCGGGGTCAGTCTTGGATTGTCTCTACCTTAGCTGGTTCTGGCTTAACCCTACCTCTCCCCACACGATGACCCAGGTACTGCACCTCTGACATCCCCATTTGACACTTGTCTGCTCTGATGGTCAGACCCGCCCTCTAAATTTTCTCCAACACTTGCCCTACAAGTTTCAGATGGTCTTCCCAGGATTTACTAAAATTGGCAATGTCATTTTGTGCTTGGACATGGACCCTGGTCACAACAGATGCCAGTCTGTCCGGCTGGGGCACAGCAGTAGGGCCACTAAGATTCCAGGGCCTTTGGTCCTCCCAGGAGACCATTCTTTCCATCAATGTGCTCGAACTCAGGGAGGTACACAGAGTGTTATTCAGGGACAGAGGTTCCTTGTCGGGAAGCCCTTGAGGATTCAGTCAAACAACGCCACGGCTGTGGTTTATCTTAATCATCAGAGGGGGACACAAAGTTTGATGGCAATGCGAGAAACGTCCAAAATTATGTCTTGGGTGGAACGTCATGTCCCGACAATATTGGCCATCTTCGTTCCTGGAGTACAAAATTAGGAAGTAGACTTCCACAGCAGGCAGGCGGTGCGATCCGAGGAATGGTCTTTCCACAAGGATGTCTTCGCCCTGCTGGTAGAGTGTTAGGGGAATCCAGACATCAATATTATGGCGTCCAGACTCAATCTTCAGGTACCCCCTTTACTACACGAGGGCAAGGGACCCTCAGGCAGGAAACACAGATTCCATGGTACTTCCACTTGGTGTGCCTGTTCCCTTCTATTCCGATGCTGTTGCGAGTTCTGAAAAAGTTAAAAAGAGAATGCGTCCCAGAAATTCTGACAGCCCCCTATTGACCACACCGGGCATGGATCTAAGATATTCAGGAAATGGCGACAGCACCTCCCTTCCATCTACCTCTGCGCCTAGACCTTCTAGTTCAGGGGCCTCTTCTCTGTTACTTATTAGATCGGCTGACTTTGACGGCATGGCTGTTGAAACCCTGTTTCTCAAGGCCAGGGGTTTCTCGCAGAAGGTTGTGAACACAATGATAAGAGCTTGAAATGATTCTTCTTCAGCCATTTATCACTGGGTCTGGAAGATGTATATCCTCTGGTGCGCATCTCAGGGCTTTCACACTTCTCATTTTAGTCTCTCCCGTTTGCTCTCTTTTTTGCAAGCGGGACTTAATAGTCAATTGCGTTTGGGTTCACTCAAGGTACAGGTCTCTGTGCTCTCCATCTATTTCCACCGCCAGTTGGTGGGATTGAAGGATGTTCAGACGTTCCTTCAAGGGGTTCTTCAGGTTCAACCCCCTTTTGTCCAATCGGTGGAACCGCGGGATTTCAATCTCGTTCTCAGAGCTCTCACGAAGCTCACCTTTGAACCCTTGGATTCGGTGGACTTACGTCATGTCACCTGGAAGACTGTGTTCCTTTTGGCCATCACTTCCGCTCGCCAGATTTTCCGCACAAACCCCTCCTTTGTCCTGAAGGTAGTGTCCAAGTTCCATTTGAATCATGAGAATGTGGTTCTTCAGATGACTACTTGTGTTGTCCATGCACCATTCAATGTTATATTGATTGCACGGTTTCTGTTCATAGGACGAATGATCTCTTCATCCTGTATAATGTACACAATAGTGTGGCCTGCTTCTAAGCAGTCCATTGCTCGCTGGATAACAGCCACCATTTGTTTGGCGTATGTCAGGGCTTTGAAGGCTCACTCCACTAGGGCTATTGGCGCTTCTTGGGCGGCGCGTCATGGTGCTTCGCCACTGCGGCTGTGAGCTTTGGGTGCAAGGTGTTGCTTGCAGTCGTTCCAGAGCAATCCCCAATGAACCACAATGTCCCCTAATGGTAGGAAAGGGAAAAGATAATTTTTACTCACCGTAAAATCTGTTTATTTGACTCCATTGGGGGACACTGTGCACCCTTCCATTCCTCTGAAAATTAATTTGATTCTGTTATAACTTTGGTTTCTTTATTTGCCTTGAGGGCCTTTCTTCTAGGCTTTGTTATGCAAAACGGAGGTTGCTGGCAGAGAGGAGGGGCATAGTGGGGGAGGAGTGTGTGTCTGTTAAACAGATGTATAAGTGCCTAAACTCCTAGTCCACCTACTATACTTCAATGTACAGCAGTGTCCCCCAATGGAGTCAGAGATACAGGTTTTACGGTAAGTAAAAATCCTCTTATTGTGATAGAATGTGATGAATATGCGACTGTGCCTGGATTGTATTCCATATATAGGAATTGTATGCATTTTATACAGCATCGTGGTTGTGAGATAGCATAGGTGATTAAACAATATAGGGGGATTATTATTATTATTATTATCATTTATTTGTTAGGCGCCACAAGGTATCCGCAGCACCGCACATAGTACAAACAGTAGACTATACAGGGTATAACAGTACAGAACAATAAACAAAAGTACCAATACTTCAGAAACTCCAGGCAGGCAGATGCAATAGACACGGAGCAGAAGAACGGGTAAGGAGACAGGAGGGAAGAGGGCCCTGCTCAAGCGAGCTTACATCCTAAGGAAGGGTTAAACAGACCAGGCACAAGAGGAGCCAGTTGAGGGAATGGGAGAGAGGGGAGAATGAGTGGAGGAGATGGGGGTTAAGTGGATGGTTGGTAGGCTTTGAGGAAGAGGTGAGTTTTGAGTGCACGTTTGAAGGAGCACAGAGTAGGAGAGAGGCGGATGGAGCGAGGGAGGTCATTCCAGTGAAGGGGGGCTGCACGGGAAAAGTCCTGGATTCTGGAATGGGAAGAGGTGATCAGAGTGGAGGAGAGGCGGCGGTCATTGGCCGAGCGCAGGGAGCGGGTGGGAGTGTGAATGAAGAGGTTAGAGATATCAGGGGCAGTAGAGTGGGAGAGAGCCTTGTAAGTGGTGGTGGTGAGGAGTTTGAAAAGAATTCTGTAGGGGAAGGGGAGCCAGTGTAGGGCAAGGCAGAGAGGGGAGGCAGAGGAGCGGCGTGAGAGGTAGATGAGTCTTGCGGCCGCATTGAGTATAGAGCGGAGGGGGGAGGCCGGTGGCGAGGAGGTTGCAGTAATCCAGGCGGGAGATGATGAGTGCGTGTATGATGGTTTTGGTGGCCTCCTGAGAAAGGGACGGATGCGGGCGATGTTGCGTAGTTGGAAGCGACAGGCTTTGGCAAGAGAATGAATGTGGGGGGCAAAAGAGAGAGGAGTCAAGGGTGACACCCAAGCAGCGGAGTTGGGTGACAGAGGAGATGGTAGTGTTGTTAACGACAATGGAGAGGTCATGGTGAGATGGGAGGCTTGGAGGAGGAAAGACAATGAGTTCAGTTTTGAAAATGTTGATTTTGAGAAAGCGCTCCGACATCCAGGAGGAGATGGCGAGGAGAGATACCTGAGCGAGGAGGGTGGAGGAAAGATCAGGTGAAGAGATGTAAAGTTGAATGTCATCATGTAAAGTTGAATGGAGTAATATAGCATAATTTATGGGTGTGTTTTGGAACATTAGTTTAGACAATATAGAGTTCATACTAGGAGATACTGTGATAGTAAGGGATTATACAGTGATCATAGAAGTGACTGAAGAAATGGTGAATTTATAGAGGTGAATGGTTATATAGCTGCATGTAATGCTGCTGTTCTGTGTTATCAGATAAGGATAGTGTGTCTGATATAATCCTTCCGTGATGGCTGACCTACTGCCATGCTGACTTGACTGGTAACTCCTGCAATGCTGTATGCACTATGCTACATTGTACCCATTCCTACACTGCACTTGCACTATATATGGAGGTTGTGATATATATGCACATGATACAAGACCAGTGGTGTTATGTATTATACATTTGCGATATAGTGAGGGTTGTGTGTTGATTCTGTGTGGATTGTATATAGGAATAGCAGTGTATTTATATACTGGAACATATCTATGATAATAGGAGTTTAATGGGATCTGGGACACACAGACACACATACATAGATCCACACACAAGATTTTACACATTTATGAAATACAGTAAAAAGCTAGTAATATAAGGTAATGAGCCTAAACACAGATTGTCATATATGCACTGTGTGTCAGATTTTTTATTGAATATATATTGTAACATTGTTGTGAGTAAATTTGCTTTTTCATACAAATGTCTGCATTTTATTAAGGTTTTATATTGCCTTGAGACAGTAAGTATTATATAGAGAACTCTGTGAGAATTGGATGTTACTATAGTATAAAGGACTGTGTCGCTGGCAATAAACATAATTTTTCTATTTCAATTCTTCTTCATAATACTTGAAGAACTAAGATTACTTAAAATGTCTGTTATACTTATAACAGATGTAGAAAAAAAACCTCTGATCTGGTATTTTAAGAACAAAGTTTTGTTGTACTCATTTTGATTGATAAAAACAGTTGAAAAGAAAAAACATTACATATATATATATATATATATATAAACTATTGTTTAAGTTACATTAAAATATCAACTGCTTTTACAATATTTGGAGTATCACAGTACATTTGTTTCATATCCAATTGCTTTTGTCCTGTGTGAAGTTTTTGATGTTCAACAAGTTTTAATTTGTGTGTAAAACATTTCCCACACTCAGAACACGTAAATGGTTTCTCACCTGTGTGAGTTCTCTGATGTGCAACAAGAGTTGATTTACATGTAAAACATTTCCCACACTCAGAACATGTAAATGGTTTCTCACCTGTGTGAGTTCTCTGATGTTCAACAAGATTTGATTTCCATGTAAAACATTTCCTACACTCAGAACATGTAAATGGTTTTTCACCTGTGTGAATACTCTGATGTTCAACAAGATTTGATTTACGTTTAAAACATTTCCCACACTCAGAACATGTAAACGGTTTTTCACCTGTGTGAGATCTCTGATGTTCAACAAGATTTGATTTACATGTAAAACATTTCCCACACTCAGAACATGTAAACGGTTTCTCACCTGTGTGAGTTCTCTGATGTTCAACAAGATTTGATTTACATTTAAAACATTTTCCACACTCAGAACATGTAAACGGTTTTTCACCTGTGTGAGTTCTCTGATGTTTAATAAGATTTGATTTACATGTAAAACATTTCCCACACTCAGAACATGTAAACGGTTTCTCACCTGTGTGAGATCTCTGATGTGCAACAAGAGTTGATTTACATGTAAAACATTTCCCACACTCAGAACATGTGAACTGTTTCTCACCTGTGTGAGATCTCTGATGCCTAATAAAATATGATTTCTGTGTAAAACATTTCCTACACTCAGAACATGTAAACGGTTTCTCATCTGTGTGAATTCTCTGATGTCTAACAAGATTTGATTTATGTGTAAAACATTTCCTACACTCAGAACATGTAAACGGTTTCTCACCTGTGTGAGATCTCTGATGCCTTAAAAGATATGATTTCTGTGGAAAACATTTCCCACACTCAGAACATGTAAACGGTTTCTCACCTGTGTGAATTCTCTGATGTGCAACAAGATATGATTTCTGTGGAAAACATTTCCCACATTCAGAACATGTAAACGGTTTCTCACCTGTGTGAATTCTCTGATGTGCAACAAGATCTGATTTACGTGTAAAACATTTCCCACACTCAGAACATGTAAACGGTTTCTCACCTGTGTGAGTTCTCTGATGTTCAACAAGATTTGATTTCTTTGTAAAACATTTCCCACCCTCAGGACATATAAATACTTTATCATCTCTATGAGCTGTACTATATGTAACAATATCTAGGTTATCAGGAGAATATTCCTCATGATTAGAGGGATCAGATGATTTATCTTCTCTGTGAAGTATTGGATGTATATTTAGAGTAGTGGGGTTTCCTCCTAGAGAATCATGTGTGATGTTATCTCCTTTTTCAAAATCCGTAGACAAAATTAATTTTCCATCTGAGATATTCCTGTGTTTGCATCCATCTGCTGGAAATAAATGTATGGAAAAGAGGATTTTAACACACCATAAAATCTGACTCCATTGTGGGACACTGCGATACATTTGGGTATAGTAGGTGGAATAGGAGCAAGGGGACTTTAAATCTTAAACTAAAATACAGATCCTTCCCTACTACACGCCTCCCATGGGAGCCATTTTCAGTTTTATAACATAGTCCAGACGAGAGGGACGAAGCAGGCGTAAAAACAACAACATACCTAGATCATAACCAACCAGCAGACAGAGCAAGGGGATGGTGCTCAGTGTCCCCTAATGGAGTCAGAGAAACAGATTTTAAAGGTGAGTAAAAATTTTCTCTTTCCTACCATTGGGGTACACTGTGATACATTGGGGATATACCAAAGCTGCCCCTAAGGGAGGGATTGCTCTGAAATAACTGCGTATGAGACGATGCAGCCAAGATATACATCCTGAGATGTAAAGCCTGGCAATCCCCCAGAACACCAGAAAGGTGTGGACGGCCGACGACGCAGTGACCTGGATCAACCAAGTCTGTCTAAGCAACTGCATGCGCCACCTAGGAAGCACCAACCGCCCCTGAAGGAAAAGACAATCCAACCGGCACCAGTCTGGCCCCTAAGGGAAGCCAACCACCCTGGAAGGTATCCAACCAGACTAGAGCGTGCATGTGCTGGTCACCCACGTACATGTACACCAAACCGAAGAAAGGAACCACCCCGCGATCACAACCTGTTCCAGCTCAAGGGAAGCAAACCCCTTGCCCTTGGAAACATGGTATCAGGAGTCCCGTTGCCAAGCCAATAGCAAAGCAGGCAGTTCCAATACAAGGATTAGCCGCAAGGCGGACCAATGGCCAACCCCAGGATGCCAGAGAACCATGCCCGATGCAGCCAGACCGGTGCCCCGAAGGCAGCCATCAATAGGAGCGTCAGTAACATCCGTGGGAGCATGGGAAGCAATAGGAATATAATGACCCAGCAAAACTGTAACGGATCGTCATGCACCCGTGTGCACCACCTTGGGGTTCGTGGACCATAATAAATTATGTGAGAAACCAAGAAGAACAGACACAAGCCCATAAAATATTTCTAGCAGACCCCGGCACTGAACCAGCTGATCTACCACCTCTGTGTGAGAGATCACTGACCAGAGGGAACCTGATGGGGCTAAACCTGCCACTCATCCAACTCCCACAACTCCAGCACTGGGAGAACTGTGGCGGAGCTGACCTGGACCTGTACCTGGCATACCGTCCTGGACCTCTATAACTGCGCTACAGCCATGTCGCTGTGAGCCCGGTCTGAATATAGCGACCCGCAAGCAAGCGTAGACCGAGAGGCCAAGGAATAATGATCTGCCTGTCCAGCTGATGGGTGGAACAGGAAGATATCCAGTATCTGGGTGATTTACTAGAGTTATTCGCTGAAGCAAACCGGAATACTTTAGAACCCAGACCTTACCAACGTCATGTACCGGAGAAGAGACATGTCCGGGCTGGCCAGGATATGCACCGCTCTCATCATAACGAAAAAGTCGGGGCCCTCCAGGAAAAACAACAAGAGGATACTGTGCCACAGATCCATTTGAAGTACCTCAGTCGTTCTACTGGGATCCAGGAAGACTGGGATAGAGAAACCTGCAGCCTTTCCCCAGAAAGCCCGTCGAAAAGGCAGAGGACGACTTCAGGCGATACAGCGTTCTCCTCACTGGCACATAATTTACACCTCGAGAGTGAAAGAGGTGTGATGATGGCGAGGGTTTGGCAAAGGCTTATGGGGTGGGAACAAGCTGAAACGAGGGCAAACCTGACACTCACTGCGTCCATCGTGAACTGCAACGGACGTAGACACGAAAACCCCTTCAATATGGGAACATGAAGAAAAACAACATCCACATCCAGGGAGGTAAGGAACCCCTCATCTCGTCAGGTCACTGTACACTGAATATACCAACCTTAGCTATTAGAAGCAACTTTCATGCACCTAAAAACACGAACGGACTGAGACCTGGGCCAAGTCAGTGTTCCATCGCTGACAGGCATACGGAGCTCTCGTCCTCTGAAGATACAGTAAAGAACACTATAGCTCTTAGGAAACAGTAAAACTTCGGAGAACCCTTAGAACTGGCATCAGCTGGCCAAGAACGTAACCGAAGGAATGCCTTGCCGCCAAAATATAGTAACAAAACCAGGGGAAAGAAAGACAGCATCCAAGATGCCTGTGTTTAATCCATTCAAAAGGGTATGAACCATTAGAAAAACACAGCACTAGGCCCAACCTCGTGTGAGCGGTGGCCAATTGTGCTGTCCAGTCTGAAGAGCCGTACTCATCACAGAGACCCGAACGGACTTAACAAACGGCCTTGTCACGTGCAGCTATAAGGAAAATTCTTCAACCTGGTACCAGCATTGACCTGGAGCAACGCTGCTCCCAGGCATTGTGATGGAGCTAGCGAGGTGACAACAGGAGAAGCTATCCTGGGAGGAGCTCGTCCTTATTTGTATTTACTGAAGATAAGGAGAGAAGAAATTAAAGTTTTCCAAGTAACTGGAACAGACAGACAGCCTAGGCTGAGGAGACAGTTTGAACAATACATCTGATAACTTTGACTCATAAAGAGGAAGTTAGAGGAATTAGACTCTCAGGCCCCAGCCATACACACTGTGTATCACAGAGGAATCTCCTTCCCCACAAGTATTCTACCCCCAGACTGGTGAATTAACTCCCCATCCTCCTTGGAGGGAAAGCAGAAACAAGTCCTATATAAATCCAGGAATACTGTAACTGGCATTCCAAGAAGAGACATTCCATGAGGAAGCATCCCTAGCCAGACCCATAGCTAACTTACTTCTAGTCGGGAAGCCACACTAGTAGTTATCACTAACTGTGAAGCAGGAATGTGTGTTGATTGTTTTCAAGAAATAAAAGGTCCACCTACCCCATGTCAGAGATTGCACCCAAATGAGATCGGCCCTGGATGTCGTCAGCGACTCAGCGCAAGACGGTTTCTTCACAGCCCCTGATGGACTCGCAGTAAGCAGTCATCGTGGGACCCCTTCTCGCATCCTAAACAAGGACATCCTGTGTCAAACTGCCCCAAAGATAATGAGAAGTACACCTGGCACTCGTAGAAAGCTGCACAGATCTTCCAGCGACCCTACGTAGGCTTGGAAGTCCCTCTGTCAGTCATGCTGCAGGTATCCTAAACTTAGTGGGGAAAACACCAGAACACCCTGAAAGGAGAAGAAATGCAAGTCCCCAACATTATACTAGGCTAAAGAGTGCCAATATTTCAATGTAATCCTGATGAAGTATGCTAAGACAGACAATCTGGTGACTATGTATAGAGTAACCCTAACCCTGAAGGAGATCTGTTCTGGTGGCCATCCCCGAATTTAACAGACTCCTCTGGTAATGCTCGTTATTAGGGAACACGCAGCCTGCCGCCAGAGCTCCGTGGGTAGTGACAATGAAGAGCTGGCGGGCTGTAGGGGAGAGGGCAGCCTAACAGTCTACTCTCCATTGATCAGGGACCCAGGGTGAAAGTGGCCGACAGGCATTTCACCCCTGGGGAGGCGTCACTGATAAGTCAGAATGGGAAAATAACAAATATAAAATTAAAAACATTAAAATATATAATACAGGACAGGAGTACTTAGACATAAACCCAACTCCTGAGGCACTTTACTAAAACTGAAGATGGCTCCCATGGGAGGGGCATAGTAAGGGAGGAGCTGTCCTTCAGTTTAAGATTTAAAGTGCCCTAGCTCCTATTCCACCTATTATACCCCAATGTATCGCAGTGTCCCCCAATGGTAAGAAAGAGAAACAGACATTTTATTTTACATTGAATAACATTATAACGCCAAACATTTTCATACTATGAGTAAATTGAACTGTTCAGCTGTTTAATTTCAATTTGCAAACTACAAACAATTCATTATAATTAGCGATGGTACTAATAATACAGGTGGTATAATGTAATACAGGCGTGGGGTCCGGGTATTGGTGCTTTAAAACCCAGCATTTTCAATCTGTCCATACTAAATTACGTCATTTCATACTAGGTAATTAGGCCATTCGGACTGAACGGCGATTTGGAAGCTCCGTTAAAACTGCATGTCTGACATATGGTAAGTAGTCATTTCAGTACTGTAGGGATTATAGGCATCGTTATTCCCCTGTCGTTTAAAACATTGTCGGGGTTGACAGTGTGGTTTTAACGTACCCCACCCATAATTAGAATACTGCATTACCAAGCACAATGCACCCATGTTACACCATGTTTAACTCTCTTTAACATACAACTATTGCAGGGTTTACTGAACTTGCATAAAACAGTCAGTTTTTTTGGGGTTTTTTTGTGACTAACAGTTCCTAAGTATATGTAACAATCCTGACCAGGTTTTGTTACTTTCCCTGTCTGCTCTGTTTTTCTGTGCATCACATGACTCACACTCAGGGCGTGGTCACTTTACCTGCTCTATTTAAACTCAGCACTGACATCTGCTCACTGTCAGTGCAACTTGTTGCTAGCCTGATTCCTTGGACTCCTGTGTATCCTGTGTCTTCCTGTGTATGAGTTTCAGTTCTCTACCTAGTGCTGGAGCACTTCTACTGGGATTTCCCTGCTGCAAGTATCATCTTGTGCATATTACCAAGACTTTGTTTTCTCTCTATTGTGCCTCTACTGATTCACAGCCTGCTGTAAGTCTGTTCATGTGCATATAACAAGACTGTTATTGTGTTTATCCTTGTCACGCTCCGCCGTGGCTATTGGACACCTGCATATTATCATCTGTGCTGTGAATAGACTGCTATTGTGTTTACCACCTTGTCACGCTCCGCCGTGGCTAATTGACATCTGCATATCATCATCTGCATATTTATATATATATATATATATATGTGTGTGTGTTTTTCATTGAAGTATTGAAGAACTACATCGTGTCTTGCCTCCTTATTCTGAACCTAGTAGACTCAGCATCTGGTCGTGTACAGGCCTGCTCTGACTATCAGACCTGTAACTACCAGCACCGTAACAGTATACACATTGCCCAGCCAGCATTCTACAACTGGAAGACTAAGTAGCCAGAAGCCTCATTAGCCAGTGATATTGTCCACATGAAGTGTAAGTTGTTATGGGGTGTATGTGATTTTCAGGGAGGAGAATAATCTCATACTCTGGATTAGTATTACAGTGATAATATACAGCTGAGGATCAAATATTCATGGTGATGTCACATGTAGTAGTACAGAGAGATGGTTATGGATAATGTCACAGGAGGAAGTGTACAGGAGGCTTATGGGTAATTTCATGGAGTCAGACTGATGTCCCATGAGATACACCAGCCAGTGTGAGGAGGAGACCTGTCAGATCTCTGGGCTGGTAGCACACAATGATATGATGTGAGGAGGAGACTGGTCAGATCTCTGGGCTGGTAGCACACAATGATATGATGTGAGGAGGAGACCTGTCAGATCTCTGGGCTGGTAGCACACAGTGATATGATGTGAGGAGGAGACTGGTCAGATCTCTGGGCTGGTAGCACACAATGATATGATGTGAGGAGGAGACTGGTCAGATCTCTGGGCTGGTAGCACACAATGATATGATGTGAGGAGGAGACCTGTCAGATCTCTGGGCTGGTAGTACACAATGATATGATGTGAGGAGGAGACGGTCAGATCTCTGGGCTGGTAGCACACAATGATATGATGTGAGGAGGAGACTGGTCAGATCTCTGGGCTGGTAGCACACAGTGATATGATGTGAGGAGGAGACTGGTCAGATCTCTGGGCTGGTAGCACACAATGATATGATGTGAGGAGGAGACTGGTCAGATCTCTGGGCTGGTAGCACACAATGATATGATGTGAGGAGGAGACCTGTCAGATCTCTGGGCTGGTAGCACACAATGATATGATGTGAGGAGGAGACGGTCAGATCTCTGGGCTGGTAGCACACAATGATATGATGTGAGGAGGAGACTGGTCAGATCTCTGGGCTGGTAGCACACAGTGATATGATGTGAGGAGGAGACTGGTCAGATCTCTGGGCTGGTAGCACACAATGATATGATGTGAGGAGGAGACTGGTCAGATCTCTGGGCTGGTAGCACACAATGATATGATGTGAGGAGGAGACCTGTCAAGATCTCTGGGCTGGTAGCACACAATGATATGATGTGAGGAGGAGACTGGTCAGATCTCTGGGCTGGTAGCACACAGTGATATGATGTGAGGAGGAGACTGGTCAGATCTCGGGGCTGGTAGCACACAATGATATGATGTGAGGAGGAGACTGGTCAGATCTCTGGGCTGGTAGCACACAGTGATATGATGTGAGGAGGAGACTGGTCAGATCTCTGGGCTGGTAACACACAGTGATATGATGTGAGGAGGAGAACAGGAGTCTAATAGGGGCTGATGGCTCCTGACTCTCCCACTGGACAGATACGTTTTCCTCATTAGTTTGTACTGACAGAGGAGGGTGTAGAATAAATAATTGTTTTATTGACTGAATAAGCAGAATATGTGACTCTTCTGTAATAAGTGTTTATTACTCACCTGTGCTGATATCTGTAGGGATTTCCTCCTCCTTACACTGCTGATCACCCCTCACATACGTCTCTTCCTCTCCCTCTATAATTTCTATTTTAATATCAGTCAGGACGTCATCCTAAATAACCCACAAAATAATAAAAATATCATAATAATATCTGATTTAATAAATTGATATGAAAGAGAAGACTATCAGTGTAATCATTTTGGGATTTTGTGGGACCCTAAAATCTACCTGATACTCCTGTGGGATACTGGGATTTTCCTGCGTACAATTCTGTGTATAATGAGGACGGAGATATCTCTCTGGGGTATTTCTGTTACTGGATCCATCTGTAGGAAACACACAGTGACTGATTACATTTTTTATTTGTGATTATCAGATGATGTGCATTTGGCCCTTAAAACTGCTCCACTTTACAATAAATTAAAGTATCCTCTTACCCAGTGATGTGAGGATCCGGTGATTCTCCATCCTCACGTCCTGGTACAGGCCCTTGGGCCCTTCTAAATTCTCCCACTCCTCCTCACACTTTATAGGAACCTGACAACACAATGACACAGTCATCATCCAGACACATCCCCTGGTGTTACTGTATAATGTCCCATTCCCAGCAGTCACCTCTCCAGTCACCAGCTGAATGATCTTGTTGGTCAGTTCCAGGATCTTCTGGTCATTGTTTCCCTCACGTATCAGTGAGTGAGGTTCAGGCACCGTGATGGGGCTCTGGGTCCTGCTCAATCCTCCTGACACACAGGGGTGGCTTCTAGGTGTCACACACTCACCAGATCTCTTCATCACTACTGTGTAATCCTGTGTATGGAGAGAGATATCAAGGTAAATGAAGATCCACATATTTTTAAGTTTTCTTAGGGGTTTATTATGTAAAATATACAATATTGTTCTAAAGGTCTATATGTAACTGTTTACTAAATACAGTAAAGTAGAGTGTATATAACATTTACACCTGCTGCAGCTTCGGACACCTTCAGTGGTCCCACCTATCTGAGTCATCTATCTACAGCCGGCCCTCACGGGTCTATCATCTGCTTTAAACAAATTAGTGCGAATAATAAGATAAGTTTGAAGTGGGGGCTTGTAGTAGACAGAGGACTCAGATGGTCGACCTATGGAAGATAGTAGGAGAGGTAAGTGCTGTATACACTCTAATAGACACTGCATATAGGAAACAGCTACAGGTAGGGCAGGGGATGTCTTTATAAAATAAGCATTTATTTTCTATTTTGCACATTAGTCCTGGGGGTAAATGTATGAAAGAGCGATTTCTGCAAGTTGCCGGAAATCGTCGACTTTGCAGGGAAAATTTAAACTGGCGATGCCTTGTAAAGGTAAGTTTGCTTTTACAAGGCATTGCACTTTAAATTTTCCCTGCAAATTCACAGATTTCCGGCAACTTGCAGAAATCGCTCTTTCATACATTTATCCACTGGAAAGTGGAAATCATTACCTATATGTAAAACTTAGTAACATCTAAAAATACAGCAAAAGCTGTAAAGCCTAAAGTCTCATGAATGTATTAGTTGTAGAAAAACAACATACTGTGGCCAATGCAATATATCCCAGCATCTGGGAATGATACTTTTATCTGAGACCATCTACATGCTGCTAATATACAGCTGTTCAGGTGACAACAGTCATGTCCCTGTTTTATTTATAGCAGTAAGAATGATGTCACTGTGACATTCCCAGAATCCCTCACCTCTCCAGTCATGTCCCCGTTTTATTTATAGCAGTAAGAATGATGTCACTGTGACATTCCCAGAATCCCTCTCACCTCTCCAGTCATGTCCCTGTTTTATTTATAGCAGTAAGAATGATGTCACTGTGACATTCCCAGAATCCCTCACCTCCCCAGTCATGTCCCGGTTATATTTATAGTGGTAAGAATGATGTGACTGTGACATTCCCAGAATCCCTCACCTCTCCAGTCATGTCCCTGTTTTATTTATAGCAGTAAGAATGATGTCACTGTGATATTCCCAGAATCCCTCACCTCTCCAGTCATGTCCCTGTTTTATTTATAGCAGTAAGAATGATGTCACTGTGACACTCCCAGAATCCCTCACCTCTCCAGTCATGTCCCTGTTTTATTTATAGCAGTAAGAATGATGTCACTGTGATATTCCCAGAATCCCTCACCTCTCCAGTCATGTCCCTGTTTTATTTATAGCAGTAAGAATGATTTCACTGTGACATTCCCAGAATCCCTCATCTCTCCAGTCATGTCCCTGTTTTATTTATAGCAGTAAGAATGATGTCACTGTGATATTCCCAGAATCCCTCACCTCTCCAGCCATGTCCCTGTTTTATTTATAGCAGTAAGAATGATGTCACTGTGACATTCCCAGAATCCCTCACCTCTCCAGTCATGTCCCTGTTTTATTTATAGCAGTAAGAATGATTTCACTGTGACATTCCCAGAATCCCTCACCTCTCCAGTCATGTCCATGTTTTATTTATAGCAGTAAGAATGATGTCACTGTGACATTCCCAGAATCCCTCACCTCTCCAGTCATGTCCATGTTTTATTTATAGCAGTAAGAATGATGTCACTGTGACATTCCCACAATCCCTCACCTCCCCAGTCATGTCCCTGTTTTATTTATAGCAGTAAGAATGATGTCACTGTGACATTCCCACAATCCCTCACCTCTCCAGTCATGTCCATGTTTTATTTATAGCAGTAAGAATGATGTCACTGTGACATTCCCACAATCCCTCACCTCTCCAGTCATGTCCCTGTTTTATTTATAGCAGTAAGAATGATGTCACTGTGACATTCCCAGAATCCCTCACCTCTCCAGTCATGTCCATGTTTTATTTATAGCAGTAAGAATGATGTCACTGTGACATTCCCAGAATCCCTCACCTCTCCAGTCATGTCCATGTTTTATTTATAGCAGTAAGAATGATGTCACTGTGACATTCCCACAATCCCTCACCTCCCCAGTCATGTCCCTGTTTTATTTATAGCAGTAAGAATGATGTCACTGTGACATTCCCAGAATCCCTCTCACCTCTCCAGTCATGTCCCTGTTTTATTTATAGCAGTAAGAATGATGTCACTGTGACATTCCCACAATCCCTCACCTCTCCAGTCATGTCCCTGTTTTATTTATAGCAGTAAGAATGATGTCACTGTGACATTCCCAGAATCCCTCACCTCTCCAGTCATGTCCATGTTTTATTTATAGCAGTAAGAATGATGTCACTGTGACATTCCCACAATCCCTCACCTCCCCAGTCATGTCCCTGTTTTATTTATAGCAGTAAGAATGATGTCACTGTGACATTCCCACAATCCCTCTCACCTCTCCAGTCATGTCCCTGTTTTATTTATAGCAGTAAGAATGATGTCACTGTGACATTCCCAGAATCCCTCTCACCTCCCCAGTCATGTCCCTGTTTTATTTATATCAGTAAGAATGATATCACTGTGACATTCCCAGAATCCCTCACCTCTCCAGTCATGTCCCTGTTTTATTTATAGCAGTAAGAATGATATCACTGTGATATTCCCAGAATCCCTCACCTCTCCAGTCATGTCCCTGTTTTATTTATAGCAGTAAGAATGATGTCACTGTGACATTCCCAGAATCCCTCTCACCTCCCCAGTCATGTCCCTGTTTTATTTATATCAGTAAGAATGATATCACTGTGACATTCCCAGAATCCCTCACCTCTCCAGTCATGTCCCTGTTTTATTTATAGCAGTAAGAATGATATCACTGTGATATTCCCAGAATCCCTCACCTCTCCAGTCATGTCCCTGTTTTATTTATAGCAGTAAGAATGATATCACTGTGATATTCCCAGAATCCCTCTCACCTCTCCAGTCATGTCCCTGTTTTATTTATAGCAGTAAGAATGATATCACTGTGATATTCCCAGAATCCCTCACATCTCCAGTCATGTCCCTGTTTTATTTATAGCAGTAAGAATGATGTCACTGTGACATTCCCAGAATCCCTCTCACCTCTCCAGTCATGTCCCTGTTATATTTATAGCAGTAAGAATGATGTCACTGTGACATTCCCAGAATCCCTCTCACCTCCCCAGTCATGTCCCTGTTTTATTTATATCAGTAAGAATGATATCACTGTGACATTCCCAGAATCCCTCACCTCTCCAGTCATGTCCCTGTTTTATTTATAGCAGTAAGAATGATATCACTGTGATATTCCCAGAATCCCTCACCTCTCCAGTCATGTCCCTGTTTTATTTATAGCAGTAAGAATGATGTCACTGTGACATTCCCAGAATCCCTCTCACCTCCCCAGTCATGTCCCTGTTTTATTTATATCAGTAAGAATGATATCACTGTGACATTCCCAGAATCCCTCACCTCTCCAGTCATGTCCCTGTTTTATTTATAGCAGTAAGAATGATATCACTGTGATATTCCCAGAATCCCTCACCTCTCCAGTCATGTCCCTGTTTTATTTATAGCAGTAAGAATGATATCACTGTGATATTCCCAGAATCCCTCTCACCTCTCCAGTCATGTCCCTGTTTTATTTATAGCAGTAAGAATGATATCACTGTGATATTCCCAGAATCCCTCACATCTCCAGTCATGTCCCTGTTTTATTTATAGCAGTAAGAATGATGTCACTGTGACATTCCCAGAATCCCTCACCTCTCCAGTCATGTCCCTGTTTTATTTATATCAGTAAGAATGATGTCACTGTGACATTCCCAGAATCCCTCACCTCTCCAGTCATGTCCGTTTTATTTATAGCAGTAAGAATGTCACTGTGACATTCCCAGAATCCCTCACCTCTCCAGTCATGTCCCTGTTTTATTTATAGCAGTAAGAATGATGTCACTGTGACATTCCCAGAATCCCTCTCACCTCTCCAGTCATGTCCCTGTTTTATTTATAGCAGTAAGAATGATGTCACTGTGACATTCCCAGAATCCCTCTCACCTCTCCAGTCATGTCCCTGTTTTATTTATAGCAGTAAGAATGATATCACTGTGACATTCCCAGAATCCCTCTCACCTCTCCAGTCATGTCCCTGTTTTATTTATAGCAGTAAGAATGATGTCACTGTGACATTCCCAGAATCCCTCTCACCTCTCCAGTCATGTCCCTGTTTTATTTATAGCAGTAAGAATGATGTCACTGTGACATTCCCAGAATCCCTCACCTCTCCAGTCATGTCCCCGTTTTATTTATAGCAGTAAGAATGATGTCACTGTGACATTCCCAGAATCCCTCACCTCTCCAGTCATGTCCCTGTTTTATTTATAGCTGTAAGAATGAGGTCACTGTGACATTCCCAGAATCCCTCTCACCTCTCCAGTCATGTCCCTGTTTTATTTATAGCAGTAAGAATGATGTCACTGTGACATTCCCAGAATCCCTCACCTCTCCAGTCAGCAGGTAGATGATCTCCAGTGTGAGATTTAATATCCTCTCACTCCTGTCCTTGTCCATCCTCAGGGAATCAGTGATTGACACAGATCGGGTTTCACCTTCAGTTGACTTGTAGTAAAAGATTCTCTGGTTCCTCACAGCTCAACTGTCTAGGAATAAATATAATAATCATTATAACATCACAGAGCAGACGTCACATATTAAAGGAATAAATACAATTGCGGCACTTTCCCAGACATCTAAGCCTTGGGTAGACACTGAAAGGGCCCTGGCTCAAGCTTTCCCCTTCCTGACCTATTTTGGATTCCCAAACTCGTCCGCCCCCCAGCTGTATATAGACCAGCATCCATCTAAGATGCCATGTAGGTGTGGGATAGGGTTATTGGATTGCATGCAGATTTTACACTTCCATCTCGTAACTTCTCCCTCCAAGCGGTCTCCAAACTTATCCCGGGTCTGAATCTTGCCAATTGGAAGAACAGAGGGATCACATCTCTGTCTGATTTGTTTGCCCAGAGTCTCTTTCTCCCTTTTTCTCTGCTCCAAGACCGCTATAGCCTCCCCCTGTCTGAGACATCCAGATATTTGCAAGTCAGGCATTGGGTGCTATCGGTCTCTAAAGCTTCTCATTCTCTCTCCTTGTCTCCAGATCCAATTTTAGATAGACCGACAAAAAGCTGCCAATAAAGGCGGAATAACGTTCTGGTACCAGTATCTCCACTCCTTGATTCCCTCCTCTAAAGCCCCAGTCCGGCTTCACTGGGAAGCTGACGTGGGGTTATCCCTTACTCAGCAACAGTGGGAAAATATCTATTCAACCTTCCAAAAGAAAAACAAAAGAACCACTAGATGTAAATTAGAGAGCCATATGCCTTGGTGAGAATCTTGAAGACCCAGGTAAAACCTAAATTCTCTTTATGTAGGTATAGAGAAATATGAACTTGAAAGGAAATGCCTTCATATTTCATATATTGGGAAACCTGTTCGGTACTCCATACTGGGGAGCAGAAATCACACCAGGGTTGTGAATGACAGGTACTGCTGGTATCCGGGAACAGCTATAATCACGATTGTGGGAACGGTAAGTCACATTGTCATAATTTTCTCATGTTTGGTATTTAAATGTGCAGGACATTATGACCAGTTTATTGAAGGGAGAGTTTATATCTCTGGGATATATCTGTGAGGTATTACCAAAGGTCAAAACTTTTGGAATATTTGTGAGCAAACTATAGTGACACCCAGGGGACATCCTTGCCCCCCTATTAGCATTAACACTGCCCCTGTGAAGACCATCCCATTTCATTTGGCTTAAAAAAACCTGTGTTGGGAAGGGGCAAATTGTCACTTTCTTGGGGATCTAATTGAAGGACTGTCCATCTTTTCTGCCTACCCCCAGGCTGCTTTGTATTGCCAATTCCGGCCTCTAGGACTATATTGGTCTGTACATTGTATGTATTATCTGGCAGTACCTCTGATTCACCAGAGGTGCTGCTATTGTGCCTTTCTCCTTCTCATTACTAAGGGTTTACCTGTTGCACTAATTATCTCCTGCACCTGGTGGCTCCCCATTTATACCTTCCTCTCTCTATTACCTGTGCTGGTTATTGTTGTTTGGTTGCTGTTCCTTATTGTTGTGTTCTCCTGCTTCTTTTGTGCTCTGGGACTTTTACATGCTGCTGCTGACATCTCTGCACAGGATTTCTCTCCACTCTACTATTCTACCGGATTCTGATGTATTCCTTTGCTACCAGTTTTCAGCATTACTCAGAAATCCCTGTTCAGTATCTACTATGCTCGGTACCATTTCCTGCATTCTCCGATTTAAACCTAGTTAATAAACATCTTATGCTTCATCATATTCTGGGCACATAGCTGTGATTTCCATTAAAAAGTGTGACACACTGCTGTTCATGAACTCTACAGTTGTAAGTCATGCACCAGTGGAAGCAGATCTTGTCAGTGACAAGAAGAAAGCCATTGCCATGCCTGCGCATAAGACCAAAATATCCACCTATTATGTGTGGAATTATTTTTTCCCACATCCTGACAACAGCTGTCTAGCCATTTGTAGCGTTTGTAAAGCCACAGTCAGTAGAGGGAGGGACCTTAACCATCTAGGAACCTCATCCATGTTACACCAATTGAAGCTAGTTCATGGCAAGCTCTTGTGAAAATCAGAAACTTATGCTAAAAAATAAAAAAGCAGTCCAGCATTATCTAGCTCCTTTCTCTCAGCTAGATCCCAGCACCTGCAATTTACACCGACAACACCTTCCTAATCAATATCCTCACTTGTGATCAGAGTTATTCCTGCATCCAAGTTGCTAAGGCTAGATGACTCATCCCCTATCCAAGATTCCTCAGAAGAATCCTTGAGCGTTAGTCCCGCTGCTGCTGCTCTGGGTAGATCTTTATTCCAGAAACAGACCAAGAAGAAGACTACTAGTAGCGCCATGGCGACTATGCTAGTATTAGATCTGCGTCCAATATCCACCATTAATGCAGCAGGTTTTAGACAGTTAATTGAGGTCCTGTGTTCCCGTTACCAAATTTCACCTCGACACCATTTTACTAGACAAGCAATTCTTCACATGTACCAGGGGGTTACAAAAAAACGAATTATTGGGCTACAAAATGCCACTGTACACTTAACCACAGATTTGTGGACAAGCGGAACTGGGCAAACTAAAGATTATATGACTGTGGCAGTCCACTGGGTTGGTGAATCGCCTTCAACAGCAGGAACAGCAGCAGCATCTATCAAACAACATCAGGGGGTAAATATATTATGGTCCGGTTTTGTCAACTCGCGGGAGTTCGGCGAGTTGACAGCTAAAATTTAAAGCGGCACTGGCTTGTAAAGGCCAACGTAGCTGTCAACTCGCCGAACTCCCGCGAGTTGACAAAACCGGACCATAATTCATTTACCCCCAGATCTTTCAGAGGCAGACTACTCTGTGTATCACCGGCTTCACTAAGAGGCATACCGCTGCCAACCTGTTAGAAAAACTGAGGGATGCAATTGGAACATGGCTTATCCCGCTTGGACTCTCCTCAGAATATGTGATTTCTAATAATGCCACCAATATTGTGAGAGCATTACAGCTGGGTAAATTTCGTCACATTCCCTGTTTAGCTCACACAATCAACTTGGTGGTACAGAGGTTTTTTTTAAAAAAAAATTACAGGGACCTGCAGGAGATGCTGTCTGTGACCTGGAAAATTTCGGGACATTTTCGGCATTCTGCAACAGCATGTAGGAGATTGCAGCTGCTGCAAGAAGAATAGAATTTGCCCTGCTGCCAACTGAAGAAAGGGTTGGTAACAAGGTGGAATTCCATTCTTTATATGCTTCAGAGGATGGGGGAACAGCGAAAAGCCATCCACGCTTACTAAACAAGCAATGACATTGGGAAAGGAGGGAGAGTGTACTTTAATCCAGCGCAGTGGAGAATACTTTCCGTGTTGTGCAAGGTGCTGAAACCATTTGAAGTAGGCACCTGTGAAGTTAGTTCAGACATTGCTAGCTTGAGTCAAGCGATTCCCCTAATTAGACTTTTGGAAAAGCAGCTCAAGAAATTGAAGGAGATGAAAGAAAGCAATTCCGCTAAGTATGTCGGACATGTAGATCAAGTACTTTATTCGCTTTGCCAGCATCCAAGAGTTATCAACATCTTGAAATCGTATCACTGCATTTTGGCGACTGTGTTTGATCCTAGGTTTAAGAGCTATGTCTTCTCTTTCTTTCCAACTGATCCAGATCTCAAGAGATGCCATGAGCTCCTGGTCAGCAAGTTGACGTCTCCTCCTTCAGTTTCTCAGGCAACTGCTGCTTTCGCAAGAGACCCAGTGGTGATGCAGATGACTCAGCACAACATTTTGACATTTGGCCTGGTCTAAAAGAATTGCCCAAAAAGCGTGACACCTCTGCCATAAAATGAACTACAAATTCGACGAAGAAGGCCTTTACCACAATTACACCAAAGTATAGAGACTTCTGTAATGGTGGATTCCAGTGGGGATGAGTTAATATTGTGTAAGGATGATGTACACACTGATGAGGGTGAGGACAGTGTAGATTGCAGGTGCTGGGATCTAGCTGAGAAAAGGGAGCTAGATGATGCTGCACTGCTTGTTGTTGCTTTTGGTAGAATGGCATGTTGGCAATTTTATGTTTTTCTACAGTAAACTTTTCCTTTATTATAGGTTTGTTCTTTTCCTTTACCAATATAAAAGCGTGTTTTTTGGATTTCAGTTTCTTTGACTTAAGCATAGGCTTTAGTATATGATGTAGAGCGATGGCACTGAGCAATGGCACTGAAGAATGACAGGAACACTGCTACCCCTGTTTCTCTATGAGCAATGTCACTGGAGACTGGCAAGAACGCTGCTACCTCTCCTGTGTCTGTCTGATCAATGGCACTGGATCTCTAGTGGAGGAAGGTACTTATGGAATACAAAACCAGCGAGATCCAACGACGCAACAATGATGTTTTGCCTCGATTTCCCATTCGAGGATTCGGATTTGATATGATTGGAGAAGCTCGGTTTTAGAAAACCGAGCCTGCGCATCCCTAGTTACTACGTGGGTCTCCTGTGTACTGAGTGGCTATAATGTATTTACTCATTTTTGATTGAGTGTAAGAGGTAGACTGGAAATGTGAACGTAACATTAGAGCCTATACTGTACCAGGGGATGTGGGGCTAATCTACAGCACTAGACAAGATATGTGATAGTGGCACTTGGTGAGGGGGTGGTGTGGTAGGAGGTGATAGTAGGGGGATGTGGGGTAATTTTGGGTAGGAGGGGGATGGGGGTTAGTCATGGTGTGTGAGCCCCTCTGTGGTGTATGGGGTGTAGCTGGTCTGGGTATTAAGTCTCTCAAAGCTCTACCAGTATAATAACCAGCTCTGCTATTACTAACAGCCTTCTGCTGACTGCAGCACAATGAGGATTATGTAGCAGCTGATGTGAGAGCTCAGCCGCATATATGAAGCCCTGATGGCCGGGAGGCTGCACATAAACATGGGGGAACTCTATGGGGGTAATTCCCGCTGTCTGATATATTATTATAGAGAGATATTACCTCAGCCTTGTACAGGGCCCGGATCAGAGTTGCCAACTCTGAAATGAAAAACAAGTCCAAATCAATCTTAAAAAGCCCAACTTACAGGGGACAGGGGTATTATTGTATTGAAAATCATAAAGTTTATTGTTTATTACTAAATAAAAACATATAAAGATTTCTACAATACATAATAACATGTATACTTAATAGAGAAAACGTATTAGTATAATAAATCCAGATAGAGTAGAGCAAGTGTCTAACACATTTGCCTCTAGCTACACGTGGCAAATTGACTATTACGCAGTGGCAAACACATACGCCCCCAGTACAGACTTCGTACCCATGAGACTGATCTGTTGGACAATTAGAGAAAAATAAAAAAATTAAAATCTTGGCAAAGCACTGCAGAACTATACAGGCCTGCAGCATGTCTGTAGTTATGGGCTGGAACAGACGCATTTCTGAGCACACCAGCAGTGACCCTGCCCCTAAAAGGAGCATCTTATGTTTATAATGATCCAAGTATCCTGTCAGCATCATTTCATTGGATAATGCTGCATTAGAGGATCTCGTGATGCGGTCCGTTCTGGAGACACAATGAACCAGTCACACTTTCCAAAAAAAACTTTGGTTTCATCAACGCTGCATTTCCATCAATGGATTTAGAAAGTACAAGAACATTACAAAGCATAAAGTCTTCAGGGCTCTGACATGACAGGGGATGTATGGTATAATGTGCAAGTCTAGTTTAAACCACATAAGACTAAACAAAAGAGCAGGAGTAAGATTTTTCCATAACAGGTTACTACAACTCCCAAGTTTGTAATAACCCCTCTCCTGACGTGGAGCTTCAGCCACAGATAGAAATGCTTTGTGGTTAGATACAAGAATGTCAGGCACTTGCTTCGGTGCCCTGGCCGGTCAGACAAAGATTTCAGCAGAAGAGGATAGAGATCTGCAGGTACTTAGTGTACTAGTGTGTCCAATCTCCTTTACCCCTCTGAGGCTCTCTGCGAGCCATCATCTGGGCGCAGCGCAGTTGGATTCATCATCATCGCTATTTATTTATATGGCGCCACTGATTCCGCAGCGCTGTGCAGAGAACTCATTCACATCAGTCCCTGCTCCATTGGAGCTTACAGTCTAAATTCCGAGAGAAAGAGAGAAAGAGAGAGAAAGAGACTAGGGTCAATTTTGATAGCAGCCAATTAACCTACCAGTATGTTTTTGGAGTGTGGGAGGAAACTGGAGCACCCGGAGGAAACCCACGCAAACACGGGGAGAACATACAAACTGCACAAAGATAATGCCATGGTCGGGAATTGAACTCATGACCCCAGCGCTGTGAGGCAGAAGTGCTAACCACTAAGCCACCATGCTGCCCATAAGATTCAGGTTTAAGTGGCCACAAAGCCAATGTGCTCTGAAGAACCTTGTAACTACCAGAACATTTCATGGCCCAATGGACAGGGGCCATGAGGTGGCTGTTCTTGAAGAGCCCAGGTCTCAACATTAATATTGAATTATTGGGTCACCAGGAGCCCTGGGTGGTCAACTCTGAATTTCAATACAAAATGTACCATAGAGTGAGTGCACCACTCCATAGAGTGACCTTGGGGCTCCCTGCACCCCTTTATCTCTGATAACCCCAGATAACTAAATCCCACTAATCCTCTGTAATAAATGTATGTCTTCATTTAGATGATGTGTAACTGCCCACATATACCCCCCATGCAGTATAATCAGTGTCCTCCATACTCACCAGACCCGGATGTAGATCTATATATCTATATATAGTAGGTAATGTCTGAGAGCCTGTGGCCACGCCCCCCGTGCAGCGTCACTGGGTCTGTATCGGTCACACCCACACTGTGTCTGGGGACTACAGGACCCCCCCTCACCCACTTTCTCTACTGGGTGACGGGGAATGGGCACAGCGGGAGAGAGATGAGGGGGGAATCTGTTCTTTTAATCAAAAACTGTAATCACGAGTAAAATTAACACTTACTATTGCTGTATTGTCCTCAGTGCAGGACATCGGCGGCCATTTTCCCTTAGTCTACCTGACAATATAGAACAGTGACGCTGCGGAGGGGGCGTGGCCACCGGCTCCCTCAGGCGCCATCTTAGAATCTGGAGAGCTGCCATCAGTCCTCTATATACAACAACTACATCCGGCAGCAGCTACTAAGTGCTCCCCCCAGTGTCTGCAGTGAGGGGGGTTACTCAGAGACAGGTAATAACTGGGCCCTGTGCTGTGAGCAGGTGAGGGCAGTGTGCAAATAACACTTCATGTGTCAGCTCTGTGTTATATTCTGCCATGGGACAGTGTAAGTAGGTTAGTGAGCCTAGATACACATTGGATGGATGTTAGTGAAGATTAAACATTGACTATGGGTGAGCTAGTAAATGAGCACTGTGTATGTATATCATTGATTAATCATAAGGAGGTCTATTTTGGATCTTATGATCACCTTTTAACTCTTTATCGCCGCTTATCTTTGTTTTGCCGCTATTTATTAGATATTTATTTTAATTAGGAGTGCAGTGCACCTCTGTGTATCATTATACATGTGCTAATCCTTTCATAGTGGTATGTGTTTTTTATGGACTTCTGAGACAGTTTGTCACGTTTGGGTTTTGAAACTGTCTAGAGACAGGTCAGAAATAACAACAAAAAACGAATGCAGCGCTCAAATCTGTCTCCCAATATGGGCTAATGAAGCATAAATAGCAGATCACGAGTGGTCAAATATATAAAATAGTATTTAATATCACAATAAAATCATACATATAATACCTATTGATGCTTGAGTGGTAGTTGTAGGGGGAAAGGTGTACAAAAACTATCACTGTGACATAGGATGATGTAACAATTCAAGGACTATAGAAAACCATATTGAATGGTACTAATGAGTCAAGATTGATAGAACCACAACGCTACTATGGAAATAATGGATAACAGCTGTATACCCTGTAGCCGATATTGTGGTCAAAAAATGTTATGAATTGAGCATTGCTCTATAATTTCCTCCCAGAAAAAAAGAATGCTAATTATTGCCGTAGTCATTAGTCCACATATAATGGTAAGCTTCTTCCGATGAGTATTAATATCTATATGGCCATATATATAGCTCCGTACGGAGTAAAGATGATCTGAAACCTCAGCTTCCAATTGGCTTTATAGTATTAGTTCACCATGAAAAGTGTATTCCACTTCATACCCCATAGATGGAGAAAGACACATAAATGAGTAAGATATGTTATAGTACTCACTGTCTCTGATTGTGAATACGATGCGTCGTTCCACACACCCGTTAATTTATACCATTAGAGAATCATCTCCTTAGCATCGCTGTGTGTCCGATGGTTATAAATTGGAGTCCCACTCCTTCATGATGCAGACTGAAATCGTGGATGAATAGTAGTGCAGCTTTTTAGGCTTTTAGCGGAATACTCTCACGAATAACTTCACGCACTGCATCAAATGATGGTACTTGTATAATCCGCGGTTCACAGCTACGTGTGTAACCGCCTCACCTACAACTAACTATGGTGAAAATAAACTCCAAACGGAGAGAGGGGTATGGAGAAAACGTAGAACTCCAACGAAGACAAATGTTTGTCCACTTTCAGATTGATCCGGTGATGTCAACTCCTGTGTATGATGAGTGGAATGAAGCCGGCAAATGAAGCATATAAAAAATAATAAATACAGCACAATACGGTACAAAATATGATGAGACCAACTAAGTAGTTGACTCTATGCCCCTAACGCGTTTCATTACGGAACGTAACTTCATCAGAGGGAATGAACATGCTTGACTACGGCAATAATCAGCATTCTTTTTTTCTGGGAGGAAATTATAGAGCAATGCTCAATTCATTACATTTTTTGACCACAATATCGGCTACAGGGTATACAGCTGTTATCCATTATTTCCATAGTAGCGTTGTGGTTCTATCAATCTTGACTCATTAGTACCATTCAATATGGTTTTCTATAGTCCTTGAATTGTTACATCATCCTATGTCACAGTGCACTGTGACATAGTTTTTGTACACCTTTCCCCCTACAACTACCACTCAAGCATCAATAGGTATTATATGTATGATTTTATTGTGATATTAAATACTATTTTATATATTTGACCACTCGTGATCTGCCATTTATGCTTCATTAGCCCATATTGGGAGACAGTTAGATTTGAGCGCTGCATTCGTTTTTTGTTGTTATTTCTGCATGTTGGTGGGCGCAGCCACTTAGTTTATGCAGCAGCTTGTCTTCTGTCCAATACATTATTGGGAAATTGATATTATTCAGTCTTTTCCCATTATCCCATTTACCTTCACTGGTATTACATTGGCGCCATATCAGGGGTATTTTTCTGTTTTTTGTCTAGAGACAGGTAATCTAATGTTGACCCATTCAACGCTCCATGACCAAAATGTCTGTTGAGCCTGAAAGACAGGAGGAGGTAATTAGACTTGCTGGTAGAGTCCCTATGCAAGTGATCACAGATGAATGTGACTTTCAAGTTCAATTGCTCAGAGTTAGATTATAGAACGGTTATATACTGATGGTAAACATTGAATAGAAAACCTCAGAAGTAGTGATGCCGCTAGCAGCAATGTAAGAAGGTGTTACACCCCTTTGGGCTGATTTATGTGCAGACTGCACGAAGCACCTGGATTGGTTAGAGGGGCAGGAGGCTGGATTACCTCCTGCCCAGCTAGTGTCCCAAAACTGTATTTAAAGAGCCCTGTGTTACATTGAAATGTATCATACCATCTGTAACTTCTGGAAAGATCACTAGTACCACAAACTGGAGTGTAACTGTCCTTATCGGGACTATTTGAGCTAATAAAACATCACTGCTTCAAGATCCTGTTTTGACGACTACTCGGCAATTCCTGTGACCTACAGATTAGACCAATCTAATTTGTTATTTGACTCTTCTGAGGTTGGGATCCAGTACCAGCGCTCTACCTGCTATCTCGCAAATTATTATGCATAAAGCCATAACTTTGCCTTACTCTCAATACATCCTTGTTATTTGTCCTTGAAGATGCAATGTGTTGTCTTCTGTCTAGATTAACATAATTTACTCTTCACTGATTTGATTGATACCATTTTTATATTCAGTCTTCTGTTTATGTTGAGTGATACCATTTATATTTGGTTCCTGTTTTGTTGTTGTTCATGCGTAGTAAAACAGTATGGCTGTACCTTTCAACTATCCTGATTCCATCTGCACAGTCCCAATTTTTGGGGACTGTCCTGTTCAGCTAGGAACTTGAAGATTAGTTGGAAGGTATTTGTCACTGTTCACTTTCCTTAAATGCTGCACGAACCAGGGTGGCTTGTAGATAATGTAAGGTAAGAGGAGAGGGACATGGAGGTGTTTGGAGGAAGGCGTTACCCATACCCTCTATACTGCTGACCCTCTATACTGCTGACCACACCCTCTGTGGTGCTGATAACAATAGGCCCTAAATAATTCTCAGCTCCAGGCCAACGTGGCCCTTAATCTGGCCTGTTTCCGGGCCCTGTAAAAGGCTGAGGTAATATCTCCCTATAATAATATATCAGACAGCGGGAATTACCCCCATAGAGTTACCCCATGTTTATGTGCAGCCTCCCGGTCATCAGGGCTTCATACATGCGGCTGAGCTCTCACATCAGCTGCTACATAATCCTCATTGTGTTGCAGTCAGCAGAAGGCTGTTAGTAATAGCAGAACTGGTTATTATAATGGAAGAGCTGTGAGAGACTTAATACCCAGACCAGCTACACCCCATACACCACAGATGGGGTCACACACCATGACTAGCCCCCATCCCCCTCCTTCTACCCCCATTACCCCACATCCCCCTACTATCACCTCCTACCCAACCACCCCCTCACCAAGTGCCACTAACACATAGCTTGTCTAGTGCTGGAGACTAGCCCCCATCCCCCTTCTTCCACATCCCCCCTACTATCGCCTCCTACCCAACCACCCCTCACCAAGTGCCACTATCACATAGGTTGTCTAGTGCTGGAGACTAGCGCCCATCCCCCTCCTTCCACCCCCCCATTACCCCACATCCCCCCTACTATCGCCTCCCTCACCAAGTGCCACTAACATATAGCTTTCCCCAAACTGCCACCACAAAGTTGGAAGCATAGCATTGTCCAGAATGACTTGGTATGCTGAAGCATTAAGATTGTCCTTCACTGGAGATAAGGGGCCTAGTCCAAACCCTGAAAAACAGCCCCATACCATTATACCTCCTCCCCCAAACTTCACAGTTAGCATAATGCAGTCAGGCAAGTAACGTTCTCCCGGCAACCGTCAAACCCAGTTTCGCCCATCTGACAGAGAAGCGGTTTTCATCACTCGCCAGAACACATTTCCACTGCTCCACAGTTCAGTGTCGGTGTGCCTTACATCCGACGTTTGGCATTGGTCTTGGGTGAGGTATTGGTGAGGCTTGCATGCAGCTGCTTGGCCATTCAAACCAATTCTATTAGGCTCTCACCACACAGTTTTTGTGCTTAGATTAGATTAATGCCAGTGGAAGTTCGTAACTCTTCACACAGGTGAGGGCTCGGAGGGCCGCCTGTTGCCCATCACTGGTCTATACTGTAATTGTGTGTGTATGGTTTCATCATCTTATTTTTTTGTTTGTTTAGGTTGGTGCAACCCCTACAGGTCCAGTGATGGGGGCACTGCAGTGTTATATCTCACTGACTGGCATGGTATGTGTTATTACTAGAGATGGTCACTGACCCCCGTGTTTTGGTTTTGGATTCGGTTTTGGATCTGGATTACCGTCGTGTTTTGGTTTTGGTTTTGGTTTTGCAAAACCGCCATTGCGTGTTTTGGTTTTGGTTTTGTTTGGTTTTGTTTTGCTATTTTTTGGGAAAATCCATGTTTTTGGGCCTAAATTAACCCAATTTAGTGCTCCAACTGTTTTAGAGACAAGTAATCTAATTGTTGAGGTAATAAATCATCCAAAAAAACAGTTTAATTCTTCGTTGGTAGGCCTATTCTACACACAAAACAGATTGTCTTCCTCTCCATCTATGCATATTGGCAATGCAGCCATCGTCTTTGAATGTATATTACACCCTACACTTATAGTTAAATATGTAAAGAAATGGAAAAAGCCAGTTTGGTTTCTGTCTCTCAAGGCCCCCCTCCACTTGTATAAAATACCAAAAAATTCAGCCATTATAGACTGTACAATATTAATTGACATGGAGAAAGACAGTTTGGGGTCACTCTGTCTCTCTAGGCCCCCCTCCACTTGTATAAAATACCAAAAAATTCAGCCATTATAGACTGTACAATATTAATTGACATGGAAAAGGCCAGTTTGGTTTCTGTTTCTCTAGGCCCCCCTCCACTTGTATAAAATACCCAAAAATTCAGCCATTATAGACTGTACAATATTATGAAAAATGGACAAAGCCAGTTTAGGGTCACTCTGTCTATGACACCCTACCCTTAAGGATAAATTGCCCTAACAGCAGCCTTTCAAGATGGTATGTGATATGGAAATGCCACAAGTCCCTTTCCTCTTTGGGGGTAGATTGCACCCTACACTTACATAGAAAGTTTTAAAAAGATGTTATCGGCATCATCTTCAGCTTAATCCTCACCCTCATCAGTGTGTACGTCATCATCACAGACTATCAATTCATCGCCGCTTGAATCCGACATTAGAGAACAGTCAGTGGTTGGATGTCTTGGATGGTGAAGGCCTTCCTCGTGGAAGATGTAGTTCATTTTTATAAACATCATTTTCTCCACATTTTTGGGAAGTAACCTTCTACGGCGATCACTGACTAAGTTCCCTGCTGTGCTGAACACTCGTTCAGAGTACACACTGGAGGGTGGGCAGCTTAGGTATTGCAAAGCAAGTTTGTACATGGGTTTCCAAATGGCCTGCTTTTCTTCCCAGTAAGGAAAGGGACTGTCTGACATTTCCATATCAACTACCTCTTGAAAGTAATCCTCCACCATCCTTTGCATGTTTATACTCATATTGGATGGAGTTATGGGCAAAGTGACACATTTTTTTGAAAAATCCTTCAAACCAGCCCAGATGTTAAATTGTTCTGGTCTGCCCCCTGTGTCTTCCCTGCTTCTTTTTTGGAAATTTAATTTTTTACGAGCAACAGCTTGAGAAAGTGAAGGAGGACACGTCGTCAAGCCGAGGCCCAGTTCAGCGGCCAACTTGCTGAGCAATAGCTCCTTGCAAAAGTTCACATCTCGCTCATTTACAAGTAAAGACTCAATGTAGGTTTTAAACCTTGGATCAAGCACAGTGGCCAAAACGTACTGATCCGAGTTCAAGATCTTAATAACTCGAGGATCATTGTGAAGCGAATTAAGTACTTGATCGACAAGGCCAACATACTTTGCTGAATTGCTTGCTTTCAGCTCCTCCTTCATTTTCTCAAGCTGCTTTTCCAATAGTCTAATTAAAGGAATGACTTGGCTCAAACTAGCAGAGTCTGCACTGACCTCACATGTCACAACTTCAAATGGTTTCAGCACCTTGCACAGCACTGAAAGGATTCCCCACTGTGCAAGAGTGAAATACATCCCCCCTCCTTTCCCAATGTCATGACTTGTGCAATATGCTTGGATGGCTTTGCGCTGTTCCTCCATCCTCTGAAGCATGTACAGGGTGGAATTCCACCGAGTTACCACCTCTTGCTTAAGTTGGTGGCAGGGCAAGTTAAACTGCTCTTGGAGCTGCTGTAATCTCCTACATGCTGTGGCTGAATGCCTGAAATGGCCTGAAATTTTACGGGCCACCGAAAGCATCTCCTGCACCTCACGGTTATTTCGTAGGAAGCTCTGCACCACCAAGTTGATGGTGTGAGCAAAACAGGGAATATGTTGGAAATCACCCAGCTGTAATGCTCGCACTATATTGTTGGCGTTATCTGAAATGACATACCCTGGGGAGAGTCCGAGTGGTATAAGCCATGCATCAATCACATCTCTCAGTTTGCGTAACAAATTGTCAGCCGTATGCCTGTTAGTGAAGCCGGTGATACAAAGAGTGGCCTGCCTGTGACAAATGTTACGTAGTGGTGTACATGCTGCTGCTGTTCCTGCTGGTGAAGGTGAATGACCAACCCAGTGGGCTGTCACAGTCATATAGTCTTTGGTTTGGCCACTTCCACTTGTCCACATATCTGTGGTTAAGTGAACAGTGGGCAGAATGGCATTTTTCAGCGCAATCTCTACATTTTTACACACTTTTTGGTATAGTTGTGGAATAGCTTTACGGGAGAAATGGTGTTGCGATGGAATTCTGTAACGCGGACACAAAACCTCAATTAACTGTGAAAAACCAGCTGCGTTTATTGTGGAGATTGGACGCAGATCTAACACTAACATTGCAGCCATGGCGTCTGTGATTCGCTTGGCGACTGGGTGACTGCTATCATATTTGCTTCCCCTCGCAAATGATTGTTTCACAGTTAATTGCTGAAATGTAGGACTGCTCATTTTATTAACCTGCCTCTGGGATGACGATTCACCCCCAGCAGCAGCAACAGCAGCAGCAGGACTAACGCTTTCTTCAGAGGAATCAATAATAGTGCCGGAGTCATCCAGCCTTAAGTGGGATGCCGGGTTAACTCCGAGCGCTACTGAGGATATTGATGAGGATGGTGTGGTGGGTGTATTTTGTAGCCGTCGGTATGTCGGTGAGCGGAGGGTCTTAGCTGATAAGGGAGTGCTTGTATTCTTTTGGGAAGAACTTTCAGCTTTTCCCAACACTTTGCCATGAACTCTCGTTAAATGGCGTAACATAGACGAGGTTCCAAGATGGTTAAGGTCCCTCCCTCGACTGACTGTGGCTTCACATACACTACAAATGGCTATACAATTGTTGTCTGGATTTGGGTAGAAATAATTCCACACATAAGAAGTGGATTTTTTTGTTTTATGCCCAGGCATGACAATGGCCTTTTTCTTGTCACGTGCCAGAACTGCTGCCACTGGTGCAGGACTTACACAAACAACCTCATCCTCATCAACATCCTCATTAGCGCCCTGGTCGCCTACACAAATCTCCCCCTCATCCTCTTCTAATTCCAAAGTGGCATCCTCAATTTGGGTATCACCGGCTACACTCGGGCTATTAAGGCACACATCAGCAGAATGCTCACGATTAGACATCCCACTGTTGAATGGACTCTCCACAGGGATTGTTGTCATTTGTGAATCAGAGCAAATATTCTCCTGTAATGCCTCACTGTTATCTTGCAGCTCGGCTTTGACGCGTAACAGTAGTTGTGCACCAATTGTAGGCTGGGTAACTTTTTGGGATCTGCCACTAATAGCCAAAGGTGAAAGCCTCATTCTCTCTTTGCCACTGCGTGTGTAGAATGGCATGCTTGCAATTTTTTTTTTATCGTCACTTAACTTTTGCTCAGTTACACTTCTTTTTCGCTTCAATACAGTAATTTTTTTTTTGGTTTTTGTTTTTTTCCACTAATTTGAAAACACTCTGTTGTTTGACATCGCCTTGGCCAGATGACGTACTGGGAACACTAACATCAGGACTGGTGACAGAACCTGGTTGCTCATTCAGATCATATGTGGACTGCTTTGAATCCATTCTGAGCGCAAACCACTGGGGAGTGCTAAAAATTATTTAGTAGATTCTGCTGACAGTTATGACTTTTGACAGCCAGAAATATTAATGCACAATTAGGGAGGACACCCCAAAAGCACTGAGGAGTGCTAAAAATTATTTAGTAGATACTGCTGACAGATATGACTTTTGACAGCCAGAAATATTAATGCACAATTAGGGAGGACACCCCAAAAGCACTGAGGAGTGCTAAAAATTATTTAGTAGATACTGCTGACAGAAATGACTTTTGACAGCCAGAAATATTAATGCACAATTAGGGAGGACACCCCAAAAGCACTGAGGAGTGCTACAAATTATTTAGTAGATACTGCTGACAGATATGACTTTTGACAGCCAGAAATATTAATGCACAATTAGGGAGGACACCCCAAAAGCACTGAGGAGTGCTAAAAATTATTTAGTAGATACTGCTGACAGATATGACTTTTGACAGCCAGAAATATTAATGCACAATTAGGGAGGACACCCCAAAAGCACTGAGGAGTGCTAAAAATTATTTAGTAGATACTGCTGACAGAAATGACTTTTGACAGCCAGAAATATTAATGCACAATTAGGGAGGACACCCCAAAAGCACTGAGGAGTGCTACAAAATATTTAGTAGATACTGCTGACAGATATGACTTTTGACAGCCAGAAATATTAATGCACAATTAGGGAGGACACCCCAAAAGCACTGAGGAGTGCTACAAAATATTTAGTAGATACTGCTGACAGATATGACTTTTGACAGCCAGAAATATTAATGCACAATTAGGGAGGACACCCCAAAAGCACTGAGGAGTGCTACAAATTATTTAGTAGATACTGCTGACAGATATGACTTTTGACAGCCAGAAATATTAATGCACAATTAGGGAGGACACCCCAAAAGCACTGAGGAGTGCTAAAAATTATTTAGTAGATACTGCTGACAGGTATGACTTTTGACAGCCAGAAATATTTATGCACAATTATGGGGGACACCCCAAAAGCGCTGGGGAGTGCCAAATATGAAGAAAAAATAATAAACCTCTATCCTCCTCTCTGCACTAGCGATTTTGGTTAGAGCAATTGCAAGAACAATATTGTATTCTCTGTCCCTGCTCTAATTAGCCTATGACTACACCCTGCTCTCTCCCTCTGTCAAATGGCGATGGATTGCTGTGGAGGCGTGTATTTATAAAGTTGAAGTATCGCGAGAACCGAGCCCCGAGATCCGACGACGTCACAATGACGTTCGGCCTCGATTTGGATTCGGAATGGGCGGGAGAGTACCGAGCTGCTCAGCTCGGTACTCGGATACCCAAAGTTCGGGTGGGTTCGGTTCTCGGAGAACCGGACCCGCCCATCTCTAGTTATTACACTGGTCACACTGAGCTGAAATAGGGAGAAGGGTTTGGTCCTCGGTGGGGATCTGGGTGTGTACATCCGGTATTTGACGTGTTAGTAGGGTGGTGAAGGCTTTGAGGTCTCTTTGAAAGTATGGTACCGAGCGCTACGATTACACCTCCTGTACCTCGTTTCTAGGGTTAGTGTGTCTCAGTTATCCGGGGGTCTTACACACTTGTATAGTGGTCATTTTGGAAAATAGAGCCCTATTTGTGGCTTTGTTGTCAAGATAATCTGCGGGTCAGTGCTAAGTGGATGAAACCAACAGGTTGTGTGGCCCTTTGGGGTGACAAAGTTATACCACAGTTATTCCAAATTTTCAATTTATAATAATGAGTATACAACAATATAAGGTCTTTTATAATGTGTTCAGGTTTTATATATATGATCAGTTACATAACACAACAGCCAAGCTCCTTATACAGGTGATGCAGCCACAGTACATAAGAATGATGTTATGTTCAGCGTAAGTATCTGCAATGTTCATGAGTTAGTCTACTTAGATTATGGACAAAAGTCTCTGATGTACGTTTTCTGAGTATCTTTGAAGTTAGTCACAATGGGCCTGTTTTATTAAGAAAGTTAGGCAAGAAATTGAGTAGGTTTTCTTACCTAATTTTTGTGGACAAAACCATGTTATAATGCAAGGGGTGCAAATTAGTTTATTATTTTGCACATAAGGAAAATACTGGCTGTTTTTTCAAATACTTGATAGCTTATTTGTAGACTGAAATTTAAAGTTGATATCTCGTGCTACATAAAATAACAGACCGTATTCAACTTGGTTTTCTGTTTTGCACATAATTTGCACCCCTTGCATTGTCAAATGGCTTTGTCCGGGAGACTATTTACTCAATTTTTTACTTAATTCACATTGGGCCTGATTCATTATGGAAAGTTAACACACTTTATTTTGGTGTCTTGTTTTTTGGGTGCTCTGACATGTCTGTCATGGGGGTGGGGGGGGGGGGTTGTGACTGCAACTCCCCTTCTCCAGTGAACTCCAAACCCTACTTAAGCTGTTATGTCGTTCTGCTTTCACTCCTGAAGTTCAGGTCCTCGAATGAGACTTATTCCCTGAGGAAGTCGCCCAGCAGTGTTGAAACATTGTGAGACTAATGTTGGATGGTGCAGTTTATCAGTACAAGCACAGAGCTGTTCTAAACAGTAGTTGTCTCAGACGCCCCGCCCACTGGAGGTCCTAAATTATTTATTTTATAACACACTACAAGGTCCGTCATCAGAACATATCGTGCAGCAGGGTCCAGCACCCACAACAGATGTGCCTCCAGACTGGCTGATCTGCTGTTTCTACCTCTACATTATACTTGCCGACTTTCTGAAGATGGCATCCGGGAGCTGCCTGGGGGAGGTGAGCGTTTTGGGGGTGGGGCTATGCAAATTGTGCCATTATGGCCCCGTCCCGTGACGTAATGCCAGATTTAGAGCCAAATGCTGTGATTCCCTGAGAATCGCTGCATTGTTTCTCTAATTCTGCCCACTTCCTAGTGATGCTGGAGGATGCCATACTCTCCCGGGAGTTCGGGAGACCTACCCAGAATCCGGGAGTCTCCTGGACTTTCCGGAAGAGTTGGCAAGTATGCTCTACATGCTACACACATGATGTGACATGCCCATACTGTACTTGACCTAAGCTTGCCCCCCTTCGCTGTTCAACCTCTCTCACATACAGGGGAGTAAGTGTTAGATGTGTCACTCTACATAAGGACTTAGTTTTACGCATTTTTTCTATGCATAAGAAGTACAGAAATAAGTATTTTATGGAAAGAAAATGCACTTACATCCAACTCTACATGAGACCCTCAGTGTTTAACATTTTAATATCTTACATGTCTGCTCTGTGATGTTTATAGTGATAATTATATTTATTCCTAGACAGTTGAGCTGTGAGGAACCAGAGAATCTTTTATTAGGTCAACTGAAGGTGAAACCCGATCTGTGTAAATCACTGATTCCCTGAGGATGGACAAGGACAGGAGTGAGAGGATATTAAATCTCACCCTGGAGATCATCTACCTGCTGACTGGAGAGGTGAGGGATTTTGGGAATGTCACAGTGACACCATTCTTACTGCTATAAATAAAACAGGGACATGACTGGAGAGGTGAGGGATTCTGGGAATGTCACAGTGACATCATTCTTACTGCTATAAATAAAACAGGGACATGACTGGAGAGGTAAGGGATTCTGGGAATGTCATAATGACATCATTCTTACTGCTATAAATAAAACAGGGACATGACTGGAGAGGTGAGGGATTCTGGGAATGTCACAGTGACATCATTCTTACTGCTATAAATAAAACAGGGACATGACTGGAGAGGTGAAGGATTCTGGGAATGTCACAGTGACACCATTCTTACTGCTATAAATAAAACAGGGACATGACTGGAGAGGTGAGGGATTCTGGGAATGTCACAGTGACATCATTCTTACTGCTATAAATAAAACAGGGACATGACTGGAGATGTGAGGGATTCTGGGAGAGAGGCTCCATGACCCTGGTTACAAAGACCCACATGACTCCAGTCTTGGAGAAATACTAGGACACTTTTCAAATCTACTTTGTAGATAAGGAGTGTGCTTAGTTTACACATACGATCCCTGCCCTACCTATAACTGTTTCCTATATGCAGTGTCTTTTAGAGTGTATACAGCACTTACCTCTCCTACTATCTGCCATAGGTCGACCATCTGAGTCCTCTGTCTACTACAAGCCCCCACTTCAAACTCATCTTACTGTCTGCACTGATTTATCCTAGCAGATGATAGATCCGTGGGGGCCGGCTGTAGGTAGAGGACTCGGATAGATGGGTACACTGAAGGTGTCCGGAGCTGCAGGAGATATATACACTCTACATTCCTGTATATATGAATGTCAGGATCTGCTTTCGCTTCTACTGCAGCATCGCTTCAGCATGCTGTTTTGTCTTGGCAGCTCCTTTCTCATGGACTACTCTGGATCTGATATTATTTGAATGTACCCTGCAGTACCTCTGAACCACCAGAGGTGCAGCTATCGTGTCTTGCCTTTTCTCTCACTAGCAGGGGTTAACCTGCTGCAACTGCTAACTATCAGCACCTGTTCTCTCCTTATTTATGCCTGTCCCCCTCAGTCCCCCTTTGCTGGTCATTGATGTTGCTGTTCTCATTTGTTACTCCTGTTACTTCTCATGTTTCCTGGGACTGCTGCTAGCCGACATCCTGGTTTCTTTCCACTCAGCCTGTTCACCTGCGCCAGCCGTATTCTTTGTTGTTGCCTGCTTTCAGCCTCACCCAGAGGTCCATTCTTCAGTGTCTGCAATATTCGGTTTCTACCATTTTCTGCACTATCTGGATCATATTTGCTCAATAAATGATATTTGTTTTCACCATACTCCAGGCTCCATAGCTGTCATTTCCAGCTCTCAGCATAGTAGTGTGACAATGAAACAGTTATTTATAGGATAGGGATTGTATTTGTAAAATAGAACATTATTGTTTATTTTGCACAATTAATCCCTAAAAATATTCCAAATATGTGGATCTTCATTTACCTTGATATCTTTCTCCATACACAGGATTACACAGTAGTGATAAAGAGATCTGGTGAGTGTGTGACACCCAGGAGCCGCCCCTGTGTGTCAGGAGGATTGAGCAGGTCCCAGAGCCCCATCACGGTGCCTGAACCTCACTCACTGATACGTGAGGGAATCAATGACCAGAAGATCCTGGAACTGACCAACAAGATCATTCAGCTGGTGACTGGAGAGGTGACTGCTGGGAATGGGACATTATACAGTAACACCAGGGGATGTGTCTGGATGATGACTGTGTCATTGTGTTGTCAGGTTCCTATAAAGTATCAGGAGGAGTGGGAGAATTTTGAAGGGCCCAAAGGTCTGTACGATGATGTGAAGATGGAGAATCACCGGATCCTCACATCACTGGGTAAGAGGTATCGGTAATTTATTGTAAAGTGGAGCAGTTTTGAGGGCCACCTAGATACACATCATCTGATAATCACATATAAACAATGTAATCAGTCACTGTGTGTTTCCTACAGATGGATACAGTAACAGAAATATCCCAGAGAGATATCTCCGTCCTCTTTATTCACAGGATTGTACACAGGAAAATACCAGTATCCCACAGAAGTATCAGGTAGATGACATTTTAGGGTCTCGCAAAGTCCCCAAATTACTTTTCATTATATGATCTGTACAAAGCTGTGTGGATCTTATACACTGATATGTTTCTGTTTCAAATCAATTTATTAAAGCAGATATTATTAATTATGATCTTGTTATTGTTTTTTGGGCTATTTAGGATGATGTCCTGACTGATATTAAAGTAGAAATTACAGATGGAGAGGAAGAGACGTATGTGAGGGGTGATCAGCAGTGTAATGAGGAGGAAATCCCTACAGATATCAGCACAGGTGAGTAATAAACACTTATTACAGAAAAACTCACTATTATAATCATTTATTCTACACCCTCCTCTATCGGTACAAACTAATGAGGAAAACATATCTGTCCAGTGGGGGAGTCAGCAGCCATCAGCCCCTATTAGACTCCTGTTCTCCTCCTCACATCATATCATTGTGTGCTACCAGCCCCGAGATCTGACCAGTCTCCTTCTCACATCATATCACTGTGTGCTACCAGCCCCGAGATCTGACCAGTCTCCTTCTCACATCATATCATTGTGTGCTACCAGCCCAGAGATCTGACCAGTCTCTTCCTCATATCATATCACTGTGTGCTACCAGCCCAGAGATCTGACCAGTCTCCTCCTCACATCATATCACTGTGTGCTACCAGCCTAGACATCTGACCAGTCTCTTCCTCATATCATATCACTGTGTGCTACCAGCCCAGAGATCTGACTAGTCTCCTCCTCACATCATATCACTGTGTGCTACCAGCCATAGATCTGACCAGTCTCCTCCTCACACTGTCTGACCTATGAACCTCCTGTACACTACATCCTGTTACAGTATCCATAATCCTCTCTATGTACTACCACATGTGACATTACCCATTAATTTCCTTGTTCATATTTGGTCCTCAGTTAGCTGTATATTAACCCTGTAATACTAATGTAAAATATGAGATTATTCACCTCCCTCTAAGATTGCAAACTCCACCATTTCACGCAAATGCCACCTTTTCGCACACATGGAAATATAACCTAACACCTGACATTGCACAAAAGCTCCCCTCCAATCTACGTGCTTGAATGTTCCAAAGGCGACTTATGAATATTAAGATAAATAAAGCTCCAGGTCCAGATGGCATACACCCAAAGGGTTCTTATGGAGCTAGACCGCTATTCTTAATTTTCAGAGATTCAATCTCATCAGGCTCAGTACCAAGGGATTGGCGAATTGCAGATGTGTTGCTGTTGTTTAAAAAGGGGACAAGATCACAACCAGGGAATTATAGACCTGTAAGCCTGACATCAATAATGGGGAAACTACTGGAAGGTATATTAAGGGATAGTATTCAGGATTAATTGGTGCACAATAAGATTATAGTGGGAATCAGCATGGATTTGTGAGGGATAGGTCATGTCAAACTAATCTAATTGGTTTCTACGAGTAAGTTAGTGGGAACTTAGACCAGGGCAGCACAGTAGATGTGGTCTACTTAGATTTTGCAAAGGCCTTTGATACAGCGCCACACAAGAGGTTGGTTTATAAAATAAGGGAACTGGGTCTAGGAAACAACATTTGTACTTGGATCGAAAGCTGGTTAGAGAATAGGGAACAGAGAGTTGTGATAAATGGAACATTTTCTAATTGGTCAAAAGTCTTAAGTGGAGTACCTCAAGGTTCCGTGCTGGGGCCACTCCTTTTAATATATTTATTAATGACCTTGGTGATGGTTTAGAGAGTAAAGTTTCTATTTTTGCAGATGACACTAAACTCTGTAAGGTAATAAAATCAGAGCAAGATGTAGCTTCTCTACAGAGGGACTTTAATAAACTGGAGGATTGGGCGGCCAAATGGAATATGAGGTTTAACATAGATAAATGTAAGGTTATGCATTTAGGGATCAAAAACAAGAACGCAATCTATAAATTAAATGGAATTAATTTAGGAGAATCTATTATGGAAAAGGATTTGGGAGTGCTCGTAGACAGTAGACTTAGCAATAGTGCTCAATGTCAAGCAGCAGCTGCAAGGGCAAATAAAGTATCGGCATGCATAAAAAGGGGCATAGATGCAAGGGAAGACAGTGTAATTTTGCCACTTTATAAATCGTTGGTAAGACCTCATCTTGAATATGCAGTACAGTTCTGGGCACCACGCTATAAAAAAGATAATTTGGAAGTAGAAAGGGTTCAGAGAAGGGCGACAAAATTGATAAATGGTATGGAGTCATTAAGTTATGAGGAAAGGTTAGCCAGTTTAGGCATGTTTACTTTAGAAAAGAGGCGTCTAAGGGGAGATATGATTACTATGTACAAATACATTAGGGGTCAATACAGAGAACTTTCATGGGAACTTTTTACCCCAAGGACTATACACAGGACACAAGGTCACCCCCTAAGGTTAGAGGAGAGGACATTTCACAACCAGCAAAGGAAGGGGTTCTTTACAGTAAGGGCAGTCAAGATATTGAATTCACTGCCAGGGAAGGTTGTGATGGCAGATTCAATGGATATGTTTAAGAAAGGGTTAGACAATTTTTTGGCGGAAAAGTGTATCCAGGGATACGATAGTTAATTAAAATGAAGGATAGTAGTGGATATAGGGTAAAAATAGGACTGCAATATGGGGTCTGGGTAGATATTCATAATTAAAACAGATTGGCGGTTGCTTACTCTGGATCAATTTCAAATATAAGTGAGGGATCACAGGAGATCCAAAATATGTTGAACTTGATGGACTGGTGTCTTTTTTTTTTTCACCCTCATCAACTATGTTACTATGTTCTTTATCTGCTGATCTGACCCTGCTCTACCCTTATACTTTACTTTGTATTGTTGCCCATCTGTGCCCTGCTCCATTCTCTGCTCTGTGCAAGGACGTGAGACCTAAGAGTAGTGTAAACCCATATGCAGTGCTGCTAATTTAACACAAGATTACTTTACTTTTGAGGCTCTAGTGTTTGTCTGTGGGCAGAGTAGCTGGACAATGTAATTGGCTAATGAGGCATCCTATCCCAGGATGCTGGCTGGTCAGTGTGTTAAGTCTGCATTTTGGCTGGAGTTGTCCAATCTGACTACAATCTGTTTGTCACTGTGGCTGGGTCTATGCAGTGTGCTTGGTAATGCACATTTATAATTATCATTAGTATTTGTAATTTGCAAATTGAAATTAAACAGTTGGAAATTCTATTTAATATGGTCATGTTTGTCATTATAATCTGTTAATGAATGTAAAATAAGATGTCTATTTCCATACATTTATTCTATTTCCAACAGATGGATGCAAACTCAGGAATATCTCAGAGGGGAAATTCAATGCATTTGCAGATTGTGTAATAGAAGATAACATCACACAAGATTCTCCAGGAGGAAACCCCAGTACCCTAAATTTACATCCAATATACAGAGCAGATAAACCATCTGATCCCTCTAATCATGAGGAATATTCTCCTGATAACATGGATATTGTTACACATAGTACAGATCGAACAGATGATAAAGTAATTATATGTTCTAAGGGTAAGAAAGGCTTTATGGTTAAATTATCTCTTTGTAAATATTAGACTGCTCAAACAGGTGAGAAACGTTTTACATATAAATCAAAACTTATTAGACATCAGATAACTCACACAGGTGAAAAACCATTTACATGTTTTGAGTGTGGTAAATCTTTTACACATAAATCAAATCTTGATGGACATCTATCCCCACCATGCCTCCTTGCTCATGTCCAATACCCATTCTCTCCCCCTGCCCTAGTCTACATCCTAAACCATGCACTCCCCCACGCACCTGTAACCCTGGAAATCTCATTCACATTTCCCCACTTCCCTCTCTCCCATTCTCTTGCGCCCTTTGCATCGCCAGATCTATCTGTAATAAACTGCCCTCTGTTCATAATCTCTTCATCTCCAAATCTTGAAACCTCTGTACCATTAGTGAAACCTGGCTCTCCTCTTCTGATACAGCTTCCCCTGCTGCTCTTTCCTATGGGGAGATAAACCGATAGGCCATGGGTCCGTCCTGGGGTTGGTGTGAGCATCCTTCTTTCCCCTACGTGCACCTTCCATGTCATCCCTCCTGAGCCTGCCCTTACTTTCTCCTCCTTTTGAGGTTTACTCCATCTGGCTCTTCACTCCTTCTCATCTCCGTGTCGCAGTCATATACCGCCCCCTCGACCCAAACCTTTGAGAACTTTGTGGCCTGGCTCCCCCTCTTCATCTCTTCTGACCTCCCCTCCATCATCCTGCACAACTTCAATATCCCTATTGATAACCTCTCTGTGACTGGATCACTTACAAGTAACTTATGGTATAAATTTATTTAAAGGAAATAGCGATGGGCGCTTATTTATAGAATTGCCAAAGCACTTATTTTTGATATTGTGTATATTTTGATATAGGAAATCTTTATTTCTGAGACCAGGGGAGAATTATTTTTTTTCTGTTTTAACCTTGCTAGAGGAAATACATTGTTTCTGATGAATATATCTGATACAATAAGCCTTTGTTTAGAAAGTATTTTGTATATCTTGGTGTAAGAAAATGTCTTGTTTGGGGTTTGCAACTTTTCTTGGGGAAATATTTTCTTTGGAGGAAATGTGTATTCTGCAACTGTTGAAAGAAAGCACCGATGCTAATCTCATGTTGACTAGAACTTTTGATGTGAGTGCCCAATACTCCTTAAGGGAAAGGAAGAGGTAATTAGACTTGCTGTCAGATGTCCACTGTGTCCACATTAAGATGCAGGAAATCACAGCAAGGTTTTAGAATATCACAGATAAGTGTGAATATTGTTATTCAATATTGCCACTTATTCTCCTTTTTTTTTTTCCCCCTCCCATCCTCAATCAGGTGTCCTGCTGCCTCTCTGCCATTTCTTCCTGGATGGCCCAACATTTCCTCAAACTTAATATGGCCAAAACAGAACTTATTATCTTCCCCTCTCTAGAGATCCCCCCCCCCCCACCATCACTATTGCTTCTACCATCATCATCTCCTCTTAACCCCAACTTTGATGCCTTCTTTTCACCCTTGACTCCTCCCTTTCCTTTACCCCACACATTTAATCCTTCACCCAGTCTTCCCGCTTCCATCTCAGAACTATTGCCTGGATCAGACCCTTCCTATCCTCTAAGGCCACCAAAATTCTCATCCACTCTGTGATCATCTCCCATCTTGATTATTGCAATCTCCTCATTGGCCTCCCCCTTTAGCCCTCCGCCTCCTCTCTCTATTTCATCACTTGACTTCTGCCCCCATCTTTCCTCTTCTCTAGTTCCTCCTATTCTCTATCTCTGCCTTGATCCTGCATGTTGTGTCCCGCTCTACTGGGCATAGGGGTTATGCCAATTTCACTCTTTTCCTTGTGATCCTTTCTCTGCGATGTTGGTATTTATCTAACCTTACTGTACTTTGCTTCTGTCCTACCCTGTATGCTACGTATCGTTTCCCTGTTCTGGTTGCCTATGATCCATATACAGCTCTGTGGACCCTTTGTGGCGCCTCATAAATAAAAGATGATAATTATTGTCATCTAAGTACAAAAATTACCATATCAGAGGTATTTTTCTACATTTGTTATAAGTATTCTATATATTATAATTAACATACAACATCCGAGTTCTTCAATTGTGATATTTGTAACTATTATACAGAGGAATTGAAATATGTCATGTAGTGCCCTGGTCCCTGTTCACATGTTATCTTCATATCCTGTTTCTGGATAGTTTTGTTACATAACCACATGCTTTTATACTAAGCTTCTGATATGGCTAGTGACTAATGACATGAGCTTCCAGAAGCTGACCGATGGTTTGTCTATAGGAGCTGCCTTTCCCGTAGAGCTTGATACGTTCGCAGGTACGTTGATGCCCCCAGGTCTTAACTCTTAGCGTTGTGGAAGCATATATGCAATACCGCAGCAAGTGATAGGAGGCTGTGGCCAAGACAGGAGGGGATGGTCAAGGGTCCGTAGCGAATAGCATAAACAGGGGCAAGCCACAGGGTCAGGGGTGGCAGCGAGCAGGGATATCTGAATAACTAAGCCAGAGGTCAGGACAATCGGAGTTCAAGCAGGGACCAGAAACGAAGTAAAGGATCACAACAAGGAATCGGAATCAATGGAGTATCCACAGCACTAGTAGCAGGTCAGCTAGTGGGTCACACGATCGCTATAACGAGCAGGGAAGCTAAGCCTTTAATACTGACATGGACCAATGAGGGATCAGAGGCACTGGGGCAATAATCAGCCATGGGGGCTAATGACTATATTTGTGCATGTGCCCGCCACACCTTCATACAGGGTTTGATTATCCAATAGATTGACGAGGCTGCAGCCTAGGGTGTAACTATTTTGGATGGGGGGGGGTGGGGAAGGTGCAACATTTTTGGAGGTGTAACATACAATGATTGTTGTGACCCTTGTAAAAAAGAAAGTGGACCTGAGTTTAAGTAATATGAGAACATAAACTTTAGTAGCGGGGGGTGAAGAAAGTCCGATTTGACTGTGTATTAGCTGTATGTGGAAAGCGAGGAAGGAGGTCTGAACCCTCAGTCAGACCCTGCCTATATATCAAATTAACATCCAATTTTCACAGCGTTCTCTATATAATAGTTCCTGTCCCAAGGCAGTATAATATACCCTAACCCATTATCACAATGCAGATATGTGTATAAAAGCATATTTACTTACAACAATGTTACAATAGTCAATAACACAATCTTACACTCAGTACGTATAGGTCAATATATATAACAATCTGTATGTAGGTACAGTAATGTATATTAATAATTTCTTACTGTATTTTGTAAATGTGTAAAGTCTTGTGTGTGTCTGTATGTACACGTGTGTGTGGATGTATGTACACGTGTGTGTGTCCTAGATCACATTAAACCCCTATTATCATAGATATGTTCCAGTATATAAATACTCTGCTATTCTTGTATACAATCCACACAGAATCAACACAAAACCCTCACTATATCACAAATGTATAATACATAAAACCGTTGTTCTTGTATCATGTGCATACATATCACAACCTCCATATATTCTCAATAGTACATCACACTACATCAAATATATTATGTATCTCACACGGGGGTCACTGAAGCCATATTATCTCCTAAAACACATACTCCACTTCTAAAGCACCATGTTCCTGTTTACAATATCCACACTGTATCCCGTAAATTATATGCACAGTCCCACAATTATACAGCATTGCTGGAGATATAGTGCAATGTAGGAATGGGTACAATGCAGCATAGTGCATACAGCATTGCAGGAGATATAGTGCAGTGTAGGAATGGGTACAATGCAGCGTAGTGCATACAGCATTGCAGGAGATATAGTGCAGTGTAGGAATGGGTACAATGCAGCATAGTGCATACAGCATTGCAGAAGATATAGTGCAGTGTAGGAATGGGTACAGTGCAGCATAGTGCATACAGCATTGCAGAAGATATAGTGTAGTGTAGGAATGGGTACAATGCAGCGTAGTGCATACAGCAAAGCAGGAGATATAGTGCAGTGTAGGAATGGGTACAGTGCAGCATAGTGCATACAGCATTGCAGGAGATATAGTGCAGTGTAGGAATGGATACAATGCAGCATAGTGCATACAGCATTGCAGGAGATATAGTGCAGTGTAGGGATGGGTACAATGCAGCATAGTGCATACAGCATTGCAGGAGATATAGTGCAGTGTAGGAATGGGTACAATGCAGCAGTAACATTGTAAAGGATTATATCCTGGGACCAGTGGTGGAGTAGCAATCACACTGTTTGGTTTTGCTATTAGTTGTTAGCTGACTTGCATTCCTCTCTCCGTCACCATTTTGTTTAAATAAAAACTGTGTCCTTCTATAATATACTTTGGGTACCACTTTACACAGCAGGGACCAAGGGCCCAGGTATCAGCCGCCATCACCAAAAATCTGGAGATTTGTAAGTTTCCAACGTTTTCAGAAGATCTACGTTTCATGACCCGAACGTCCCCTACTGCATTGTCCTTATCTTTAAGGAATGGTAAATTAATGTGGTCAGGTTGAGGGTTTATTGTCCTTGAATTTCTCCAATTTGTACAGATAAATCCTGACAACCCTATTGGTTAGTTTAAGATATTCCCAATGATGTCTTCCCAATAGCTGTTTAAGTCCTCGAAGATGTTACGTGACCCAACTCTAGAAATTGGTGGGGACGACATAACGAACTCTCTCCTCAGTCAAGGTCGATGTACAGTGGGACCTCTTGAAGGTTAAATTCTTAACAAGTTATAAATGTCTCCTATTTTCTGGCAGGGCGCAAGAAGAAGAAAGTTTAAGGAATCTATCTTGTGTCTCCTGAGACTCGATTCAAATCCATCCTCAACGATCTCTTAGGTGGTGCCTATGACCCATCTTGCACCTGTTGATAGGAAATGCTCTTTCAAGTGCATTGTCTACCATTTGTACATCATGTCTTTATTAATGTGCAATCCTCTTATAAATCATTTATTTGGTCCTTCCATCTCCACCCATCCTTTCTCCATGTCTGACTTAGTAAAAGAACTTCACTGGTAACACTGCACAATGCTGTCCTAACATGAACACGTCACCTACACACACCGGAGGCAGCCATTTTGTGAGCTGAACCAAACCTCATGGGAAACCGGCCTATTCCCCAGGAACTGGTGACATCACAGAGCCAGGAGACACTTTGAGCCTTAGTTATATGGCTGGTTCCTAAGGATTTGATTGGCTGCGTTCTCATCCTCTCAGCCCACAAAAAGTCAGATTGGTGGGAAAAGGGGGCGATATTGCAAAAAAAACAAAAAGTTCATTGTATTTAAGTTATGTAAATAAATTGACTTTGACCTGTCATTTTTCTGAATGGTTAATTGCCCTGTTTCAAGCAGCCCCAGAATCTCAACAATTCAGTTTTTAAGTTGAATTTAATTTTCAGTCAAAAGTTTGGGGTGGGGTTTCTGTTTTGTCTGAATTCATTTTAAAGTAGAGAGTTCACCAAGATATTAACAAGATAAAAAACAAGATATTAACAATTTTTTTCAATAGTTATGGTTTTGTTTCTATTATTGTTTGATTTTATTGTTATTTTATTATGTAATTAAGACAAAAACACAGTGATATCATCTACACGTCTTCGTGTTTCACAATAAATGTCAAATAAACTTCTTGTTTTTTCTTAAAAATGTATGTAACCCCCTTATAGGTAAATGTGATGTGGCAATGTTTTTTATATACGATTTCTTGATGTACACAGGAGTATAATTAAGAATATAAAAGTATTATTAAAAAAGCTTTCAATACCTTAAATTTTGCAGACCTGTGTTAATCATTTGTGTAATCTTTTGTTTTTACTTTGGTAAGTGGAAAAGCATAAAATCCTCCAGATTCAGTGGAATTTATTTTAGATCAACAGATGACAGTTGCTATAATTTAGAAACCCTTTTTTTTTTCCTTTAAAAATTAACTGGACACATCTTTTCTCTTACGGCGGCCAAATGCCCGATGTGACAGTGTGTAGCCACGGCTCAAAGTCTCCGCAGTGCGCCGTGTTGTAGCGTTGCCTCGGGTCTAAAGACCGCCCACAGCGAGTGCCCGCATCAGGATGAATTGCTAAAATTCTTGATTATTTGTGGACTATGAATATCGGAGATGAGACACAAGGAAGCGGTGGGTACATTATTGTTCTCGGTTCCCACCAGAATTAAGCCTGGCTTAGAAAAGCAACACAGAAAACCCCAGTCCTGTTTTTTTCTATTTACAAAAATTTGCTGAGATCAGCTGAAATCATCCAGATCCAGTGGAACTGGTCTGAAATCAAGGGGTGATTGCAGTGATTTTAAATCATTTTCAATGAATCTGGCCAATTTCAGTTGATTTTCCCTGATTTCAGTGAATTGTAGTAAACTTCAAACAGCATTATATTGTAAAGAACACAAAATAAAAACATTAACTAGAAGCCAATATTAATAAAATATTTAATACAATATATAAGAGATAGTAACTGATGCAGCATATACAGTGTAATAAGCAATCACAGGTCCCTAATATCTGTTAGTACTAGTACTAATAAGCAAAATTCAGTTCCCCTTGGAGAGTGAAAATGGCAGTCAGCCCCCCTGCACGACAAGGAACACCTACACCCTATACACCCCGGATCCCACTCGCAAAAAAGAATATCCCTCTTTTTCTTCAGGACTGTCCCTATTTATAGCGCCCTAAAGGGTTCTGACTGGGGAAAAAGGTTTTAATTTAATCCAAAAAGGGTGTGTGTTGGTGGGTATGGCCTAATCATCACTTATTTTCATAGCACCACTAATTCTGCAGACCTCAAGTCAGTCCCTGCCCCATTGGAGCTTACAGTCTAAATTCCCTACATACACTGAGAGAGAGACTAAGGTCAATCTAACAGCCAATTAATCTACTAGTGTTAGGAACCCCTCCAGTCGGTACAACACAACCCGGATTCTACTCTGCCAGTCAGGTGTTCACTGGAGCCCCTAGTGGTGGGGACAGACTGGGCCGCAGACTGACAGAGGGTCGTGAAGTGTGTACCGGCTGGGGAGAACCCAGGCAAACAGAGTGAAGTCCAAGCAGAGGTCAAGGGCCGGCAGCGGATAGCAATTCCAATAAACAGGCCGAGGTCAAGTGTCACGAGCAGACAGGAAGGTCGGTACACACGCCAGAGGTCAGGGTCACGAGATACACATGCAAAGTCCAAATCCAGGCAAAGGGTCATACACGGGTAATCAGTAGAATGTTCAACAGGCAGGAACAAGACACAGAGCAGGTCAGCAGACTGGCAACAGAAGCTATAACCCGCAATGAGGCAGCAGACCTCATTGCCTTAAATACAGAGCAGGACCAATCAGGGCTTGTCCCTGCTATACACAGTTGCAGGCTAATATCCTGTAATTCAGCCCCCTTCATTCAATCAGCCCACAGGCTGTCTAATGTGCGCATGCGCCCGGCTTCTAGCACTGCCGGAACGCAGCGCTGCTGAAGAGGCGTCCGGCCGTTGCCTTGGCGACGGCCGGGCAGGAAGAGAAGATGACGTCCCGGTCATCAAGGTGACGGCCGGGACGCTAGGGGGGAGCCAGAAGCAAGCCGCGGCGGCTGTGAGTACCGCCGCGGCTCGTGACAACTAGTACGTTTTTTGTAGTGTAGGAGAAAACCCACACAAACACTGGGAGAACATACAAACTCCACACAGATAAGGCCATGGTTGGGACTCAAACTTATGACCCCAGTGTTGTGAGGCAGAAGGGCTAACCACTGAGCCACCGTGCTGCTCACAGATCTGATTTTCTAGTCATTTGGCAGGTATTGCCAGGGCCACCGTGAGGGGGGTGGCAGGTACTATTTACAGTGGCCCGGGCATGTCAGGGGGCCCGGGCTGGGGATTGTGGCTAAGACGCCGGCGCCGCGATCATGTGAGTATACAAATACTGATATTACCGCGACGCCGGCGTCTTCCCTCCTTCGTTTGCACTGAATAAATGGTGTGACGCCATCGCATGATGACGGTGATGAAGAAGGGGGGGAGAAAAAGGCACTATTTGGTGATGAAGAAGCGGGACAGCATGACAGAGTGTGAAGGGGGCAAAGGCAATTTTTTTTAGCGTGCTCGGCTATAAGAGGGGCCCCATGAAGTTGTTGTACTGGGGCCCTGAATTCCTCTTGGCAGCCCTGGGTATGGCTTTTGAACCGCTCTTCCTTCTACCTCGACATCTGGCAAAAACCCACATGCAACTTTTACTTATTGAAATCCGAAGCTTTAGAAATCATTTCTCCATCGATAACTTCCCTGCTATGTCCAAATAAGGCAAAGGGGTTGCATGGCTACGCCCAGTCAGGGGGTTGAGCCAATGATTCAGCCAATGAGCTCTCAACAGCACCTATAAGACACCCAGCTGCCCCTCTCACAGCAGGTATTTGTCCTAAAAGCTGTTAGTATCTAGCTTCTACTAGTAGGGTTGTTTCTCTAAGAGGCCAAGATCTACCTTTAATTCCCAGGCACATGAGAATTTTACTAAGTTGAAAATACTTAAAGTCCTCTGGATTCACTGGAATTTATTTTAGATCGATAGATGATACATACAAGTCTCTTGTGGTAAGGACAGCACGGTAGGCTAGTGGTTAGCATGTCTGCTTCACAACATGGGGGTTGTGAGTTCAAATCCCAACCATGTCCTTGTCTGTGTGGAGTTTGTACATCCTCCCCGTGTTTGCTATATAAATAGCTGATAACAGTTGCTGTAATTTAGAAACTTTTTTTTTCCAATTAAAAATAAACTGTGCACATCTTTTCACTTACGTCGGCCAATTGCCCGATGTCGCAGCTTGTAGCTACGGCTCAAAGTCTCCGCAGTGCGTTGTGTTGTAGCGTTTCCTCGGGTCTAAAGACCGCCCACAGCGAATGCCCGCATTTGGATGAATTGCTATTCTTGATTATTTGTGGGCAATGAATATCAGAGAGGAGACACAAAAAAGCGGTGGGTATTTTATTGTTCTCAGTGCCCACTAGAAGTAAAAACTACACAGAAAAAACCCCAGTCCTGTTTTTTCTGGCTATTTTCAAAAATTCACTGAAATCCAGTGAAATCACCAGATCCAGTGGAACTGATTTGAAATCAATCTCACTGAATCTGGGTGATTTCAGTTGATTTTCCCTGATTTCAGGGAATTGAAGAAATTTGAAGAAAAAAACAGGACAGGTTTTTGGTTCATATTTCCAGTCTTATTTGATTGATTACTTAATCCCAATTTTTTGTGAACAATGGATTTCAGACATAAGGAAAGGAAGGTGTGCAGAGGTATATTTGTATAATTCCATCTAAGCAGGACTTTTTAAAGCCAGTCCTGTTTATATCTGTAATTTTCCTTAATTCACTGAAATCAGGAGAAATCTAGTTAAATCACCCGAATTCAGTGGTACTGATTTGAAATCAGTGGGTGACAGTAATGATTTTACTTCAATTTGTCAGAAATCTGGGTGAATTCAGTGGATTGAAGAAGCTTCAAGATAAAAAAACAGGACAGTCTCAAACTTGTTTATGGGGAATTATATTCTGCTAAACTCCAAACTACGCTCTTAATATAGGACATGGCGCTCCTAAGGCTTCTGGGGAGGATTAATATCAAGATGAACACCTTACCAAAAGACTTATACCTCTTCCTCCCAGACATTAGTTTGTGATTTAATTTGGGCTGGGGGACACCCACATAAAAACAGAGAGAATGTACAAACTCCACACCAATAAGGCCATGGTGAGGTATCAAACTCATGACCCCAGCATTGCAAAGCAGGTGTGCTAACCACTAAGCCATTGATCTTCCATACTCTATAGGTCCCTCCCAATCTCCTTCCTTGGCTCACCAGGCTGCCCCACATCCCACGGCTGGTCCTACCCTCCAATGCTGGGCTAGGTTGAGGAATCTAAAATACATTTCTTTCACATTGTCCCCTCTTACCACACTGACCCAAAATCGAAAACTTCCCACCAGAACTATAGCCAAGGGTTTTTCCAACTGTGAGTAGCTGAGATGTCAGACAAAGTGGTCTAGTGGTTAGCACCCCTGCTTCACAGTACTGGGGTTATGAGTTCAATTCCCACCCATGGTTTTATCTGGGTAGAGGTTGTATGGTGCCCATATTTCCATGGATTTCCTCCCACACTCCAAAAAACATACGAGTAGGTTTGTTTGCTGCTATTAAATTGACTTTAGTCTCTCTCAGTCTGTGTACGTTAGGGAATTTAGACTGTAAGCGCCAATGGGCAGGGACTGATGTGAGTGAGTTCTCTGTACAGCGCTGCGGAATTAATGGCGCTATAAAAATAGCTGAGGATAATGGTTGATATTATTTAGAAACCTTTTTTTTCCTTTAAAAATTAACTGGACATATTCTTTAATCCTATGCCGGCCTATGGCCCGATGTCACAGCATGTAGCCACAGCTCAAAGTCTCCGCAGTGCGCTGTGTTGTAGTGTTGCCTCGGGTCTAAAGACCTCCCAGAGCGAGTGTCCACGTTTGGATGAATTGCTAAAATTCTTGATTATTTGTGGACAGTGAATATCAGAGAGGGGACATAAAGAGGTGGAGGGTATTTTATTGTTCTCAGTGTCCGTCAGAAGGAAAAACAACACAGAAAAACCCCAGTCCTGTTTTTTTCTGGCTATTTTCAAAAATTCACTGAAATCCAGTGAAATCACCAGATCCAGTGAAACTGATTTGAAATCAATCTCACTGAATCTGGGTGATTTCAGTTGATTTTCCCTGATTTCAGTGAATTGAAGAAATTTGAAGAAAAAAACAGGACGGGTTTTTGGTTCATATTTCCAGTCTTATTTGATTGATTACTTAATCCCAATTTTTTGTGAACTATGGATTTCAGACATAAGGAAAGGAAGGTGTGCAGAGGTACATTTCTATAATTCCATCTAAGCAGGACTTTTTTTTAAGCCAGTCCTGTTTATATCTGTAATTTTCCTTAATTCACTGAAATCAGGAGAAATCTAGTTAAATCACCCGGGTTCAGTGGCACTGATTTGAAATCAGTGGGTGACAGTAATGATTTTACTTCAATTTGTCAGAAATCTGGGTGAATTCAGTAGATTGAAGAAGCTTCAAGATAAAAAAACAGGACAGTCTCAAACTTGTTTATGGGGAATTATATTCTGCTAAACTCCAAACTACGCTCTTAATATAGGACATGGCGCTCCTAAGGCTTCTGGGGAGGATTAATATCAAGATGAACACCTTACCAAAAGACTTATACCTCTTCCTCCCAGACATTAGTTTGTGATTTAATTTGGGCTGGGGGACACCCACATAAAAACAGAACGTACAAACTCCACACCAATAAGGCCATGGTGAGGTATCAAACTCATGACCCCAGCATTGCAAAGCAGGTGTGCTAACCACTAAGCCATTGATCTTCCATACTCTATAGGTCCCTCCCAATCTCCTTCCTTGGCTCACCAGGCTGCCCCACATCCCACGGCTGGTCCTACCCTCCAATGCTGGGCTAGGTTGAGGAATCTAAAATACATTTCTTTCACATTGTCCCCTCTTACCACACTGACCCAAAATCGAAAACTTCCCACCAGAACTATAGCCAAGGGTTTTTCCAACTGTGAGTAGCTGAGATGTCAGACAAAGTGGTCTAGTGGTTAGCACCCCTGCTTCACAGTACTGGGGTTATGAGTTCAATTCCCACCCATGGTTTTATCTGGGTAGAGGTTGTATGGTGCCCATATTTCCATGGATTTCCTCCCACACTCCAAAAAACATACGAGTAGGTTTGTTTGCTGCTATTAACTTGACTTTAGTCTCTCTCAGTCTGTGTACGTTAGGGAATTTAGACTGTAAGCGCCAATGGGCAGGGACTGATGTGAGTGAGTTCTCTGTACAGCGCTGCGGAATTAATGGCGCTATAAAAATAGCTGAGGATAATGGTTGATATTATTTAGAAACCTTTTTTTTCCTTTAAAAATTAACTGGACATATTCTTTAATCCTATGCCGGCCTATGGCCCGATGTCACAGCATGTAGCCACAGCTCAAAGTCTCCGCAGTGCGCTGTGTTGTAGTGTTGCCTCGGGTCTAAAGACCTCCCAGAGCGAGTGTCCACGTTTGGATGAATTGCTAAAATTCTTGATTATTTGTGGACAGTGAATATCAGAGAGGAGACATAAAGAGGTGGAGGGTATTTTATTGTTCTCAGTGTCCGTCAGAAGGAAAAACAACACAGAAAAACCCCAGTCCTGTTTTTTTCTGGCTCCTTTCAAAAATTCACTGAAATCCAGTGAAATCACCAGATCCAGTGAAACTGATTTGAAATCAATCTCACTGAATCTGGGTGATTTCAGTTGATTTTCCCTGATTTCAGTGAATTGAAGAAATTTGAAGAAAAAAACAGGACGGGTTTTTGGTTCATATTTCCAGTCTTATTTGATTGATTACTTAATCCCAATTTTTTGTGAACTATGGATTTCAGACATAAGGAAAGGAAGGTGTGCAGAGGTACATTTCTATAATTCCATCTAAGCAGGACTTTTTAAAGCCAGTCCTGTTTATATCTGTAATTTTCCTTAATTCACTGAAATCAGGAGAAATCTAGTTAAATCACCCGGGTTCAGTGGCACTGATTTGAAATCAGTGGGTGACAGTAATGATTTTACTTCAATTTGTCAGAAATCTGGGTGAATTCAGTAGATTGAAGAAGCTTCAAGATAAAAAAACAGGACAGTCTCAAACTTGTTTATGGGGAATTATATTCTGCTAAACTCCAAACTACGCTCTTAATATAGGACATGGCGCTCCTAAGGCTTCTGGGGAGGATTAATATCAAGATGAACACCTTACCAAAAGACTTATACCTCTTCCTCCCAGACATTAGTTTGTGATTTAATTTGGGCTGGGGGACACCCACATAAAAACAGAACGTACAAACTCCACACCAATAAGGCCATGGTGAGGTATCAAACTCATGACCCCACCATTGCAAAGCAGGTGTGCTAACCACTAAGCCATTGATCTTCCATACTCTATAGGTCCCTCCCAATCTCCTTCCTTGGCTCACCAGGCTGCCCCACATCCCACGGCTGGTCCTACCCTCCAATGCTGGGCTAGGTTGAGGAATCTAAAATACATTTCTTTCACATTGTCCCCTCTTACCACACTGACCCAAAATCGAAAACTTCCCACCAGAACTATAGCCAAGGGTTTTTCCAACTGTGAGTAGCTGAGATGTCAGACAAAGTGGTCTAGTGGTTAGCACCCCTGCTTCACAGTACTGGGGTTATGAGTTCAATTCCCACCCATGGTTTTATCTGGGTAGAGGTTGTATGGTGCCCATATTTCCATGGATTTCCTCCCACACTCCAAAAAACATACGAGTAGGTTTGTTTGCTGCTATTAACTTGACTTTAGTCTCTCTCAGTCTGTGTACGTTAGGGAATTTAGACTGTAAGCGCCAATGGGCAGGGACTGATGTGAGCGAGTTCTCTGTACAGCGCTGCGGAATTAATGGCGCTATAAAAATAGCTGAGGATAATGGTTGATATTATTTAGAAACCTTTTTTTTCCTTTAAAAATTAACTGGACACATTCTTTAATCCTATGCCGGCCTATGGCCCGATGTCACAGCATGTAGCCACAGCTCAAAGTCTCCGCAGTGCGCTGTGTTGTAGTGTTGCCTCGGGTCTAAAGACCTCCCAGAGCGAGTGTCCACGTTTGGATGAATTGCTAAAATTCTTGATTATTTGTGGACAGTGAATATCAGAGAGGAGACATAAAGAGGTGGAGGGTATTTTATTGTTCTCAGTGTCCGTCAGAAGGAAAAACAACACAGAAAAACCCCAGTCCTGTTTTTTTCTGGCTCCTTTCAAAAATTCACTGAAATCCAGTGAAATCACCAGATCCAGTGAAACTGATTTGAAATCAATCTCACTGAATCTGGGTGATTTCAGTTGATTTTCCCTGATTTCAGTGAATTGAAGAAATTTGAAGAAAAAAACAGGACGGGTTTTTGGTTCATATTTCCAGTCTTATTTGATTGATTACTTAATCCCAATTTTTTGTGAACTATGGATTTCAGACATAAGGAAAGGAAGGTGTGCAGAGGTACATTTCTATAATTCCATCTAAGCAGGACTTTTTTTTAAGCCAGTCCTGTTTATATCTGTAATTTTCCTTAATTCACTGAAATCAGGAGAAATCTAGTTAAATCACCCGGGTTCAGTGGCACTGATTTGAAATCAGTGGGTGACAGTAATGATTTTACTTCAATTTGTCAGAAATCTGGGTGAATTCAGTAGATTGAAGAAGCTTCAAGATAAAAAAACAGGACAGTCTCAAACTTGTTTATGGGGAATTATATTCTGCTAAACTCCAAACTACGCTCTTAATATAGGACATGGCGCTCCTAAGGCTTCTGGGGAGGATTAATATCAAGATGAACACCTTACCAAAAGACTTATACCTCTTCCTCCCAGACATTAGTTTGTGATTTAATTTGGGCTGGGGGACACCCACATAAAAACAGAACGTACAAACTCCACACCAATAAGGCCATGGTGAGGTATCAAACTCATGACCCCAGCATTGCAAAGCAGGTGTGCTAACCACTAAGCCATTGATCTTCCATACTCTATAGGTCCCTCCCAATCTCCTTCCTTGGCTCACCAGGCTGCCCCACATCCCACGGCTGGTCCTACCCTCCAATGCTGGGCTAGGTTGAGGAATCTAAAATACATTTCTTTCACATTGTCCCCTCTTACCACACTGACCCAAAATCGAAAACTTCCCACCAGAACTATAGCCAAGGGTTTTTCCAACTGTGGGTAGCTGAGATGTCAGACAAAGTGGTTTAGTGGTTAGCACCTCTGCTTCACAGTACTGGGGTCGTGAGTTCAATTCCCACCCATGGTTTTATCTGGGTAGAGGTTGTATGGTGTCCATATTTCCATGGATTTCCTCCCACACTCCAAAAAACATACGAGTAGGTTTGTTTGCTGCTATTAACTTGACTTTAGTCTCTCTCAGTCTGTGTACGTTAGGGAATTTAGACTGTAAGCGCCAATGGGCAGGGACTGATGTGAGTGAGTTCTCTGTACAGCGCTGCGGAATTAATGGCGCTATAAAAATAGCTGAGGATAATGGTTGATATTATTTAGAAACCTTTTTTTTCCTTTAAAAATTAACTGGACATATTCTTTAATCCTATGCCGGCCTATGGCCCGATGTCACAGCATGTAGCCACAGCTCAAAGTCTCCGCAGTGCGCTGTGTTGTAGTGTTGCCTCGGGTCTAAAGACCTCCCAGAGCGAGTGTCCACGTTTGGATGAATTGCTAAAATTCTTGATTATTTGTGGACAGTGAATATCAGAGAGGAGACATAAAGAGGTGGAGGGTATTTTATTGTTCTCAGTGTCCGTCAGAAGGAAAAACAACACAGAAAAACCCCAGTCCTGTTTTTTTCTGGCTCCTTTCAAAAATTCACTGAAATCCAGTGAAATCACCAGATCCAGTGAAACTGATTTGAAATCAATCTCACTGAATCTGGGTGATTTCAGTTGATTTTCCCTGATTTCAGTGAATTGAAGAAATTTGAAGAAAAAAACAGGACGGGTTTTTGGTTCATATTTCCAGTCTTATTTGATTGATTACTTAATCCCAATTTTTTGTGAACTATGGATTTCAGACATAAGGAAAGGAAGGTGTGCAGAGGTACATTTGTATAATTCCATCTAAGCAGGACTTTTTAAAGCCAGTCCTGTTTATATCTGTAATTTTCCTTAATTCACTGAAATCAGGAGAAATCTAGTTAAATCACCCGGGTTCAGTGGCACTGATTTGAAATCAGTGGGTGACAGTAATGATTTTACTTCAATTTGTCAGAAATCTGGGTGAATTCAGTAGATTGAAGAAGCTTCAAGATAAAAAAACAGGACAGTCTCAAACTTGTTTATGGGGAATTATATTCTGCTAAACTCCAAACTACGCTCTTAATATAGGACATGGCGCTCCTAAGGCTTCTGGGGAGGATTAATATCAAGATGAACACCTTACCAAAAGACTTATACCTCTTCCTCCCAGACATTAGTTTGTGATTTAATTTGGGCTGGGGGACACCCACATAAAAACAGAACGTACAAACTCCACACCAATAAGGCCATGGTGAGGTATCAAACTCATGACCCCACCATTGCAAAGCAGGTGTGCTAACCACTAAGCCATTGATCTTCCATACTCTATAGGTCCCTCCCAATCTCCTTCCTTGGCTCACCAGGCTGCCCCACATCCCACGGCTGGTCCTACCCTCCAATGCTGGGCTAGGTTGAGGAATCTAAAATACATTTCTTTCACATTGTCCCCTCTTACCACACTGACCCAAAATCGAAAACTTCCCACCAGAACTATAGCCAAGGGTTTTTCCAACTGTGAGTAGCTGAGATGTCAGACAAAGTGGTCTAGTGGTTAGCACCCCTGCTTCACAGTACTGGGGTTATGAGTTCAATTCCCACCCATGGTTTTATCTGGGTAGAGGTTGTATGGTGCCCATATTTCCATGGATTTCCTCCCACACTCCAAAAAACATACGAGTAGGTTTGTTTGCTGCTATTAACTTGACTTTAGTCTCTCTCAGTCTGTGTACGTTAGGGAATTTAGACTGTAAGCGCCAATGGGCAGGGACTGATGTGAGCGAGTTCTCTGTACAGCGCTGCGGAATTAATGGCGCTATAAAAATAGCTGAGGATAATGGTTGATATTATTTAGAAACCTTTTTTTTCCTTTAAAAATTAACTGGACACATTCTTTAATCCTATGCCGGCCTATGGCCCGATGTCACAGCATGTAGCCACAGCTCAAAGTCTCCGCAGTGCGCTGTGTTGTAGTGTTGCCTCGGGTCTAAAGACCTCCCAGAGCGAGTGTCCACGTTTGGATGAATTGCTAAAATTCTTGATTATTTGTGGACAGTGAATATCAGAGAGGAGACATAAAGAGGTGGAGGGTATTTTATTGTTCTCAGTGTCCGTCAGAAGGAAAAACAACACAGAAAAACCCCAGTCCTGTTTTTTTCTGGCTCCTTTCAAAAATTCACTGAAATCCAGTGAAATCACCAGATCCAGTGAAACTGATTTGAAATCAATCTCACTGAATCTGGGTGATTTCAGTTGATTTTCCCTGATTTCAGTGAATTGAAGAAATTTGAAGAAAAAAACAGGACGGGTTTTTGGTTCATATTTCCAGTCTTATTTGATTGATTACTTAATCCCAATTTTTTGTGAACTATGGATTTCAGACATAAGGAAAGGAAGGTGTGCAGAGGTACATTTCTATAATTCCATCTAAGCAGGACTTTTTAAAGCCAGTCCTGTTTATATCTGTAATTTTCCTTAATTCACTGAAATCAGGAGAAATCTAGTTAAATCACCCGGGTTCAGTGGCACTGATTTGAAATCAGTGGGTGACAGTAATGATTTTACTTCAATTTGTCAGAAATCTGGGTGAATTCAGTAGATTGAAGAAGCTTCAAGATAAAAAAACAGGACAGTCTCAAACTTGTTTATGGGGAATTATATTCTGCTAAACTCCAAACTACGCTCTTAATATAGGACATGGCGCTCCTAAGGCTTCTGGGGAGGATTAATATCAAGATGAACACCTTACCAAAAGACTTATACCTCTTCCTCCCAGACATTAGTTTGTGATTTAATTTGGGCTGGGGGACACCCACATAAAAACAGAACGTACAAACTCCACACCAATAAGGCCATGGTGAGGTATCAAACTCATGACCCCACCATTGCAAAGCAGGTGTGCTAACCACTAAGCCATTGATCTTCCATGCTATATAGGTCCCTCCCAATCTCCTTCCTTGGCTCACCAGGCTGCCCCACATCCCACGGCTGGTCCTACCCTCCAATGCTGGGCTAGGTTGAGGAATCTAAAATACATTTCTTTCACATTGTCCCCTCTTACCACACTGACCCAAAATCGAAAACTTCCCACCAGAACTATAGCCAAGGGTTTTTCCAACTGTGGGTAGTTGAGCTGTCAGACAAAGTGGTCTAGTGGTTAGCACCTCTGCTTCACAGTAGTGGGGTCATGAGTTCAATTCCCACCCATGGTTTTATCTGGGTAGAGGTTGTATGGTGCCCATATTTCCATGGATTTCCTCCCACACTCCAAAAAACATACGAGTAGGTTTGTTTGCTGCTATTAAATTGACTTTAGTCTCTCTCAGTCTGTGTACGTTAGGGAATTTAGACTGTAAGCGCCAATGGGCAGGGACTGATGTGAGCGAGTTCTCTGTACAGCGCTGCGGAATTAATGGCGCTATAAAAATAGCTGACGATAATGGTTGATATTATTTGGAAACCTTTTTTTCCTTTAAAAATTAACTGGACACATTCTTTAATCCTATGCCGGCCTATGGCCCGATGTCACAGCATGTAGCCACAGCTCAAAGTCTCCGCAGTGCGCTGTGTTGTAGTGTTGCCTCGGGTCTAAAGACCTCCCAGAGCGAGTGCCCACGTTTGGATGAATTGCTAAAATTCTTGATTATTTGTGGACAGTGAATATCAGAGAGGAGACATAAAGAGGTGGAGGGTATTTTATTGTTCTCAGTGCCCGTCAGAAGGAAAAACAACACAGAAAAACCCCAGTCCTGTTTTTTTCTGGCTATTTTCAAAAATTCACTGAAATCCAGTGAAATCACCAGATCCAGTGAAACTGATTTGAAATCAATCTCACTGAATCTGGGTGATTTCAGTTGATTTTCCCTGATTTCAGTGAATTGAAGAAATTTGAAGAAAAAAACAGGACGGGTTTTTGGTTCATATTTCCAGTCTTATTTGATTGATTACTTAATCCCAATTTTTTGTGAACTATGGATTTCAGACATAAGGAAAGGAAGGTGTGCAGAGGTACATTTCTATAATTCCATCAAAGCAGGACTTTTTAAAGCCAGTCCTGTTTATATCTGTAATTTTCCTTAATTCACTGAAATCAGGAGAAATCTAGTTAAATCACCCGGGTTCAGTGGCACTGATTTGAAATCAGTGGGTGACAGTAATCATTTTACTTCAATTTGTCAGAAATCTGGGTGAATTCAGTGGATTGAAGAAGCTTCAAGATAAAAAAACAGGACAGTCTCAAACTTGTTTATGGGGAATTATATTCTGCTAAACTCCAAACTACGCTCTTAATATAGGACATGGCGCTCCTAAGGCTTCTGGGGAGGATTAATATCAAGATGAACACCTTACCAAAAGACTTATACCTCTTCCTCCCAGACATTAGTTTGTGATTTAATTTGGGCTGGGGGACACCCACATAAAAACAGAGAGAACGTACAAACTCCACACCAATAAGGCCATGGTGAGGTATTAAACTCATGACCCCAGCATTGCAAAGCAGGTGTGCTAACCACTAAGCCATTGATCTTCCATGCTCTATAGGTCCCTCCCTATCTCCTTCCTTGGCTCACCAGGCTGCCCCACATCCCACGGCTGGTCCTACCCTCCAATGCTGGGCTAGGTTGAGGAATCTAAAATACATTTCTTTCACATTGTCCACTCTTACCACACTGACCCAAAATCGAAAACTTCCCACCAGAACTATAGCCAAGGGTTTTTCCAACTGTGGGGAGCTGAGATGTCAGGCAAAGTGGTTTAGTGGTTAGCACCTCTGCTTCACAGTACTGGGGTCATGAGTTCAATTCCCACCCATGGTTTTATCTGGGTAGAGGTTGTATGGTGCCCATATTTCCATGGATTTCCTCCCACACTCCAAAAAACATACGAGTAGGTTTGTTTGCTGCTATTAAATTGACTTTAGTCTCTCTCAGTCTGTGTACGTTAGGGAATTTAGACTGTAAGCGCCAATGGGCAGGGACTGATGTGAGCGAGTTCTCTGTACAGCGCTGCGGAATTAATGGCGCTATAAAAATAGCTGACGATAATGGTTGATATTATTTGGAAACCTTTTTTTTCCTTTAAAAATTAACTGGACACATTCTTTAATCCTATGCCGGCCTATGGCCCGATGTCACAGCATGTAGCCACAGCTCAAAGTCTCCGCAGTGCGCTGTGTTGTAGTGTTGCCTCGGGTCTAAAGACCTCCCAGAGCGAGTGCCCACGTTTGGATGAATTGCTAAAATTCTTGATTATTTGTGGACAGTGAATATCAGAGAGGAGAAATAAAGAGGTGGAGGGTATTTTATTGTTCTCAGTGCCCGTCAGAAGGAAAAACAACACAGAAAAACCCCAGTCCTGTTTTTTTCTGGCTATTTTCAAAAATTCACTGAAATCCAGTGAAATCACCAGATCCAGTGAAACTGATTTGAAATCAATCTCACTGAATCTGGGTGATTTCAGTTGATTTTCCCTGATTTCAGTGAATTAAAGAAATTTGAAGAAAAAAACAGGACGGGTTTTTGGTTCATATTTCCAGTCTTATTTGATTGTTTACTTAATCCCAATTTTTTGTGAACTATGGATTTCAGACATAAGGAAAGGAAGGTGTGCAGAGGTACATTTGTATAATTCCATCTAAGCAGGACTTTTTAAAGCCAGTCCTGTTTATATCTGTAATTTTCCTTAATTCACTGAAATCAGGAGAAATCTAGTTAAATCACCCGGATTCAGTGGCACTGATTTCAAATCAGTGCGTGACAGTAATGATTTTACTTCAATTTTTCAGAAATCTGGGTGAATTCAGTGGATTGAAGAAGATTTAAAATAAAAAAAAAAAACAGGACAGTTTCAAACTTGTTTTTGGTGAATTTTATTCCACTAATCTCCAAGTTTTGCTCTTTATAGAGGACATGGCGTTCCTAAGGCTTCAGGGGAGGATTAATATTATCAAGATGAACACCCTACCAAAAGTCCTATACCTCTTCCTATTTACATCCCTCGCAGAATTTAGCTTGTGATTCATTTGGGCTGGGAGGAAACCCACACAGAGGGAGATCATACAAACTCCACACAGATAAGGCCATGGTTGGGAATCGAACTCATGACCCCAGCATTGGGAGACAGAAGTGCAACCACTGAGCCACCATGCTGCTATACTCTGAAAGTCCCTCTCTATCTCCTCCTTGGATCAACAGGCTGCCCCACATCCCACAGCTGGCCCTATCCTCCAATGCTGGGCTAGGTTGTGGACACTAAAATACATTTCTTCCACATAGTCCACTCTCAGCACTCTGACCCTCAATCCAAACTTCCCACCGGGGTTTTACGACTATAGTTAGATGGGGAGTTGGTCTAGTGCGGTCACTTGGTTGAAGATGGTAGGATATTCCTTCTCTGACTTGCAGGAGAGGCTGAATCTCTCCTTTCCTGATCTCTGGCTATATTTGCAAGCCAGACACTACATCCAAGATAAGACCATTCTTTCAGGGGCAGGGAGGAAACTGACCGTCTTTGAGGATCTTTGTTACACATCTCAGGAGCCCAGCCACACAATCTCCACTATCTACAAAATATTAATTGTAAATTGTAATTGTATGGTTCATTACCGAGCTATGCAAAATCATGGGATGAGGAGTTGGAAAGGTCAGAAACCGATAACATTTGGCCAAAAATATTCCAATTCACCGTTCCTCCAGCCTCTCTGTGGTTGAAACGCAGTTGAAGACCCTCTCCAGATGGTACAGGTGCCCTCCGGACTGTGCAAGGTCCTGCTGAAGAGGCAGATCGGTCACAGGGTCTACATTGCACGTCTGGTGGAGTACCAGATGGTCCAGATTGTTGGCTTTTTAACCTGATTTCCCAGTATAAAAATCCATACTTAGGCATGTTTTACTGTACATTGCTGAAAGTCTTGTACCCATTATATCTGTATAGTCCTCAATAAAGATTAAACCAAAAATAAAAAAATAGGACGTGTTTTAATGTCTTCATTTCGGTGGATTGCATAACCCATTATAATATGTTCTCAATTATTTTTGAACCACTGATTTCAGGTTTGATACATGAAGAACAGGACGGCTGCAGAAGTATAACTCTATATGTCTATCTAAGCACAGCCTGATTTGGGGGATTAGCTCCAGTCCTGTTTATATCCTTCTTTTTCCTTCATTCACTGAAATCAGGTCCAATCCCATAAAATCACCCGCATTTGGTGGAATCATTTTGAGATCAATTGATTGGTTGCGATTTCCGATCGTTTCCACCGAACCTGGGTGGTTTCAGTTGATTTAATCTGATTTCCATGAACTGGAGAAAATGTAAACTAAACGTTCCAGGTTTTATTATCCTCACTTTCCAGTATTAACTTATAACGCCGCTATTTTATGCTATTCTGTGTAAACAATTCATTTGAAACATAAAGGACAAAGTGCAGTTTTTGTTGAAAAACCCAGTCCTGCACCTCCTCACACTCACCGAGATTAGGTGCAATCACCAGAAAGCACCCAAATTCAAAGAACACAGAGCTAGACCCATCTTAGATGATCTGATATATAAAGTTTACACTACGAGTAGCATAAGCTATAACAAATAGACAATGTTACCTTCACAATAAGTGTTTATAATAGATTTGGTGGACCTAAATGCAACATTAATAAATTAATCAGTATAATATAGTTTAGTATAAGAGAACGGGTTTTGAAATTCTTCTTACCTGGGGGATGTTCTAAAATAAAATTGGATGTATCTTAAACATAGCTTTGGTAGAATGACAATATGATTCTCACTATATCCTATTAAAGGTCCTTTAATCAGGATATAAATGGACATTTTTGTTCCTGAAGAAAGTTTTTGTTCCCTGGGTATCTTTCCTGAACAATTTTATAGCACTTCTCTATTCTCTCCAGATCAGTGGTCACAATGGAAAGTTAGAAGTTGCGGTATGGAAAATGTTAGTGAATAGAATCTGACAGTTTTACAATGATGGCAGTAGGAGAAGCGGCAGTATGACATACCCCGTATACCAGCTCACTTCCAGCACTGATAACACCACATTCTTCTATGTGATTACATACATTAAGGCATTACGATTTTACAAATAATGAATTATGATAGAATAGAAAGAAATTTTAACCAAACATTTTTTTTCTAGCAGAATTTAATAAGACTCGGAGTATGACCTACTGGTTTCAGATCTCATAATACAGAGAACCTATTAGTCTAGTTACGTGTCTATCGCCTATCCAGGATTAAATAGATTTAAAACGGGAAAACCTGATGATTTTGTATCTGACTTACATACAAAATACTTTTATTGTTAAGAGGGGCAGTGCTGGGATCTGGAAAACAATACTTTAAATCCCTCACAGGAACACACGACTAGAGAGCAAACAGGAAATGTCACCTCTAGTTCCATAGAAGGATTCTCTACAGTCAGAGCAGAGAATGTGATACCGGAGGAGGTATTCTTGGCAGTAACAGCACATGGCCTCAAGGAAGGGTCAAGTATTATGGAAACAGGATGAACAGGGTAAATGGGGTCGTAATTGGCAGATGGTAATGTGTCAGATTATATGTCCCCTACAAGACATTCTGTAGACAAGGTTCTTGAGTAAACAATTTATTATAATTCGGCTTCACCCAGTACATAGATATTATATCAAAGAATTGTACAACACACAAGTTTGACATTTATTTGAAAACACCATAAAAACTCTCAACAGACCATTATAAAAATCACTTATAGAACAAAGATGAGTTCATACGATTTTTTTTGTCAACCTCTATGTTAGGTGAGCAGAGGCTAGACACTAAGGGGTAGATTTACTAAACCTTCGAAATAGTAAAAGTGGGGGTGTTGCCTATAGCAACCAATCTATCTATCTATCTATCTATCTATCTATCTATCTATATATCTATATATCTGAGACTCCCTGCAACCCTCTCCTGATCCCGGCAGGGTAATATACTGTATGTCTATGTATAAGGAACCAAAACAGATTTGGCTGTATTTTGGGATAGTTATATAATACCCATATTTCAGACAATGGCTTACTTCGAAGAGAGAACACATTGAAATCAGTTACAAAGGGACAGGGGACATGTTTAATTTCATGCACAAATAAAACATATTTTCAGGTAATGTAAAATACAAATACTTGCATTGTTATAGGTCAAACTAGGGCAAATTGACAAACAGTGTTGAATTCCTGAGCGTACAGCGCCCACTAGCGGTCAGTATGATGAACTGCAGGTCAGTGAGCTGCTGTTGGTTAGCATACAATCGTAGATGGGGATGATGAGAGTAGCAGTAATCCGAGTCAGGAAGCTTTTGTTGTCCGTGTCCGATTAGCAGCCCCTGGTGTCTATGGGACAAGAGGCCAATCTGTGTCCATGATGGGCCTGTATACTGGACGTTCATATTAATGCCCAAGTCTGGTCAACCCAATGTCCTCAGGGTGGTGGCATCGCAGGGGCTCTTCTTCATCAGAGTCTAACTCAACAGTTTCATCCTTAACCCACTTCCCAGTGCCATCCGGGATCCAGCCGGAGCTGCAGAGAAGAGAACGACGGGTGAACACATGTCACAGAAAAGGTAACAATTCATATAGACAAGGTGTGAACCTGTAACAACTCCTCCCCCCACCACATAAATGAGGTGGAAGCTTCTGGACTGCACCACTTCACTGTCTCAGAGGGGGAGGTTGAGGGCTGGGAATTCAATCTCAACCCTTTACATAGAGCGGGGCCAGTCTTACACAATACCGCCTACTATTTCACCTCCACAGTCCTCTTACTGTATCATTCACCTCTATAACAAAGTGGGCAGAGGAGCTGGAACACACTTGTGAGTTAGAGAGTATTATACAGCTATGGCATATAGACGATCACACGGCTCTCCAGGAGGCTGAATGGTACTGGTCACTGGTAAAACATTTCCCACGTTCAGGGCTGTCTCATTACCTCTGACACACTCTAAACCTAGACAGCCTTTTTCTCTGACCTTGTCCCTCCTACACAGGCTGCCACTCTCTCTTGTACACAAGGGGCGCACAGTCCAGGGTCTCTCATCATATCCTCATTGCTGCTGCTCCTTCATCCTCTCCAACCAACCCCCCTCCCACCGCACACACACACACACACACACACACACACATTGTACCTAGCATTCATTCACCAAAGTGTTTAGCAGAGCTCCTCACAGTAACTGTATGAAGAAACCCTGGACGATCATGACCGTGTATGATGATATCACCGAACTGCAGCAACAATTTCCTTTCTGGTTTGCAGGTTTACGGATAAAACAACCCATTACCTGCACCAATTTATGGTCTCGCAGAGACATAAATTATAGGAGAGGATTCTGGTCTTCGCTGATTAAATTTTACACTGCAATACAGGCTGCATTATTAATCTAAACCATGTGCCTTGTGGGCGGGGCTTACCTATTGAGTACATACAGACAGAATGACTGGAAAAATGAAAATGGTTGTGTCGGTTTTGCTAAGAACAACACTGGCCGTTTCTTGCCGACCATTCATCATCATCATCATCATCATCATTTATTTATATAGCGCCACTAATTCCGCAGCGCTGTACAGAGAACTCGCTCACATCAGTCCCTGCCCCATTGGAGCTTACAGTCTAAATTCCCTAATATACATACACACAGACATACAGACACAGACAGAGAGAGACTAGGGTCAATTTGTTAGCAGCCAATTAACCTACCAGTATGTTTTTGGAGTGTGGGAGGAAACCGGAGCACCCGGAGGAAACCCATGCAAACACGGGGAGAACATACAAACTCCTCACAGATAAGGCCATGGTTGGGAATAGAACTCATGACCCCAGTTCTATGAGGCAGAAGTGCTAACCACTAAGCCACCGTGCTGCCCCATTGACCATTGATTCTAAGTTGGGCGTTACCCACCTCTTCAGTAACAAGTACTGTTGCATTTCCCGCCTTCTTTCTGGGTCATCACTGAGATCTTCCTCCTTCTCTGAGCTCTTCCGAGTCTTCTTACGTCCGCTGCTTTTCCTCACCTGAGACTGTTTGCAGATACCTGGGCAGGGAAAAGATTTAGGATAAGTTCACGATTGCTGACTGCTGGTACATTCAATGTGCTCAATACATACGCTTGACCTATAGAACATTAATGATAAATACTTATTATTCCGTTGCTTTGCAAACATCTACCATTCCTACTGTTGAGGTAGAAGGCTCTTAGGTGTTTGGGAAAGTGAAGGGGACCTATAGTTGATGACCACATATTCTATTTCATGGGTCTACTTGAACATGACTAAACAAGACCAAACATGAATAGTATTGTCCAGGGCCTTAAGGATAAACGTAAAAATTGGTCCTTATATTTCTTTAAAAACACACCCGATATTGTTGGCCTCAGATCATTTTATGGGCAGCAACATTTCACCGCTCAAAAGACCGATGGATAGTGTGGTTGTATTATCTACATTATCACAACACTGTAGGGCACGGTCTAGTTAGATTTGATCTAAACCAATTAAAGTTGGATCACATTGGCAGATAAACATTTTGGTGTTAATCCTTGAGCTCAGCACCTCTTTTCCTCCTGGGGATTTACTGTAACATGAGACAGGTTGTGTCATACATTCTGGGGCCCTCCAGTCTCCTCTACCCTGGTGTCGGACATCTACAAAGCCAAGGGTAGTCATTAAACGATCAGGGTGATAGGTGTGGAAAACTTTTGGCAATCCTATCTACGGAGATGCATGGAACTTAACCCATGATACCAAAGCGACGGGTCTCCCGAAAAACAGCTAGTAAATTTTGTCAATCCTATAGTCATCTGTATTCCTCCTTCCAATTAATATGCAAAGTTAGAGACCAGGGGGTGAATCTGCCGTCAGGGTTCTTACAGTAGAAATGATTACTGAGGCAATCACCTCTTTTCCCAATGGTAGGCTAAGGGCACCAATGGCTTCCCCCATCAAGTGTTATAAAGTACTGTACAGGTAGAGATCATTGCCCTGCAGCTCAATGTTAAATTTCATGATGACTGAGACAGAGGCATGTTTTATCAAGTATTCTCTCTCTGTAAGGCTCATGTTGTGGCTGCAGGGCCTGATTTCTTATAGTTAGGCTGGCCATATATACACGTAAACCCCTCTGCTGCCAGAGTGTTGGGAACAGGCGCGGCAGGGGAGCTCAGTCTAAATGGCGTCGCCGGAGTTGGCCACAACCAACAGCACTTGCGGAGAGAGCCTGGACTGTGTGCCCCTTGTGTACAGAGAGACCAGGTCAGAGAGGGGGGCTGTCCAGGTTTAGAGCAAGACGGCCCTGAACGTGGGAAATGTTTTACCAGTGACCAGTACTATTGAGCCTCTGGGGGTGCCCTGTGACGGTCTTAGCCAGTGGGCTTTTAAAGTAAGCCCCACTTCAGAGTGGGAGACTCCTGACCTGGGTGAATTGTGAGGACTGCGAGCAAAAGGAGGCTTGGGCTCTCACCGTTGCTCCAGAAATAACCCTCCACAGACGCTGTTGGGACAGATACGGGTATTACCTTTGCTGTGAATCAGAGGAAGCCAAGTGCAATTATACGGCTTAAGAGTTAAACTAGGGGCCTGTAGCGAGTGCCCTAGATACAGTGCTATATACTTTGGAAAGCTTAACCAAGAGATCCGCTGTGTTTATCCGTTCTAACTGTAGAATCCAAACACCTTGGGATGTTGTTATTGTAGGTATCATTAAACATCCACTGTGAAGTAACCCAGGTAATCAACTCAAGCCCACCACCAGTAGCCGTCGTAATCCTAGCCGGGCGTTAATATGGTTTACGTTATTTGTTTAGTTAGTAGGATATGTGGTTATATATATATATGCGTTATCACTGTTGGCCTTCACCTGAGGAGCTGCTCCCTGACTCACTGCCGGGTGTCTCTGCTTTCTGGTGGGCAGGGTTATGTGTTCATTGGATGGTTGCTCTAGGTAGTCAACAAAGGGGCAGAAGAAGGACGTATCTCAGAAGAGCTGTCCTTCTTTCCAGCATCTCCTGGCCTGGAACAAAACAGGATAAACCACGGTGGAAAAAATGTACACTCATGATTGGACATTATATATGACCCTGAAATAATCAATGCGATTACTGTTCCCATCCACTTGTGGACAGTTGCCATCTTTAAAAAGCTACTTTGTACAACAAAGCTCCTCTATCTTGCATCATTTTGGGAGCAATGTTGATGTCCAAATTAAACAACTTTGTCGCAGTCTTCTAAAAGTGACTGATTTCCGTTTATATGCTGCCTTCACCCTGAATCGGGCTCGCAGACTCAAAGGTAACAAAAATGTATTTCTTGAATAGAGGTAATTTAAGGGATAGTGTTTTGGTAATTATTAAGTGGTGGGTGTAGTTAGCATCCCAAACATAAAGTGTTAATGGTCAACAATATAAATTATATCCAGGCGTAAAATTGGAGGAGTCAATAGACGGAACATTGAACTGCAATGTGACCTATATTGAGAACAGGACTTCCAAACAAGCACTGAGCCGTATGGGGATTCAGGCTTCAGCACACAAGCCCTCTCTGTACTCCCCATTCCAGAGTGATAGAAGATAGAGAAGCCCCACCAGTCTGCAAGGAGAGGGGACAAATAGAATGCAAGGCAGATTTAACCTTAGTTATTTAAAGAATATACTGAATATTGTCATTTCAAACACCACTTTTACCCAGTGCTGGACCACTTGCACCAGACAACAGTTGGGCCTCTAGTGTTCTCACTCCCAGCCACAGGTTGTTACCTCTTCCTAGAGCAGCAGCTGTTATATGGCGCAGCCTTCAGCAATGCATGCTGGGTGATCTTCTTGGTCTGTGCAAGCAGAGGAGCGGGAGCCTTGGGGACCTACAGGAAGAGAGAGAACAGTATGAGGACATTGCATTATCTATGTTGTATACAGGAGATAAGTGCATGGTTCATCTAATACAAAGGGCTCTGAATGTCACAAGGGACAGAAATAGATTTAAATTTTTATTATATTTTTTTTACAACTCTTCAGTAAACCATTTAATTACATTTTTCTTGACGTCCCATTAACAATTTTGTTAATTAGTAACAGCCGGTGAATAGTTTTCCCAATAAAGTAATATTTGCAGAGACTGCAGGTGTAACCAATGAACAAGGGAGGACACACATACATTACAAATCACTACACAAAACAAGCACGTTCCGATACTTGTCCTACTTGGCCAAGACTCGCCGAGATTACGAATGTTTACTTAGACATAACCAATATTTACACAAATTAAAAGTTGTGCATAAATGTACATTATTTACATTTTTCTATTTATTGTTTATGAAACCACAACCATTCCAGGCTTTGTCCAAATATGTTTTGACAAGTGGGAGTTGATACGGCTACTAGCTGGAGGGGTCTAATGGAACGTAGCAATGTAACACTTCTCCTTTAAGTAGAGGAAGAAGAAGAGAATCATTTCATCACTCCTGAATGTTTGTCAACAGCTGGAAGAGATTTTATTGTCTTATAAATGACAAAACAGAGAATTAAATCGTAAATCCCAAAGCATTTCAGCCACTTATAATCCAGAAGCTGAGTGCAGAGCTATTAATCCTGGATGTATACACTCCGCAACTGACTTGTACTGAAACTGTTCTCCTGCCTCTTCTGCACAGGCATACTTCTGGTGCCGACGTTTCTGGATCTCATTCCTGGAGGAGAGATCAGGGGGGGGCAGACAGAGTAGACCTGGAGGAGAGGGGAGATCGGGGGGGGGGGGGGGCAGACAGAGTAGACCTGGAGGAGAGGGGAGATCAGGGGGGGACGACACACAGAGTAGACCTGGAGGAGAGGGGAGATCAGGGGGGGGACACAGAGTAGACCTGGAGGAGAGGGGATATCAGGGGGACAGACAGTAGACCTGGAGGAGAGGGGAGATCAGGGGGGGACAGAAAGTAGCCCTGGAGGAGAGGGGAGATCAGGGGGGGGACAGACAGAGTAGCCCTGGAGAGGTGAGATCAGGGGGGGACAGAGTTCTCTCGCTCTCAATACGCTCTCCCCCTTACCTTATCTGGCTCCCCCTGTGCCTGTTCTGTTCTCCCTCCCTTAGGATGTAAGCTCACCTGAGCAGGGCCCTCTTCCCTCATGTCTCCCTACCTGTTCTTCTGCTCCGTTTTTTGCATCAGCCAGCCTGGAGTTTCTGAAGTATTGGTATTTTTGTTTATTGTTTTGTACTGTTTCACCCTGCATAGTCGACTGTTTTGTACTGTGTACGGGGCCGCGGAAACCTTGTGGCGCCTAACAAATAAAGGATAATAATAATAATAGACCTGGAGGAGAGGGGAGATCAGGGGGGACAGACAGAGTAGACCTGGAGGAGAGGGGAGATCAGGGGGGACAGACAGAGTAGACCTGGAAAAGAGGGGAGATCAGGGGGGACAGAGTAGACCTGGAGGAGAGGGGAGATCAGGGGGGACAGACAGAGTAGACCTGGAGGAGAGGGAAGATCAGGGGGGGACAGACAGAGTAGACCTGGAGGAGAGGGGAGATCAGGGGGGACAGACAGAGTAGACCTGGAGGAGAGGGGAGATCAGGGGGACAGACAGAGTAGACCTGTAGGAGAGGGGAGATTCAGGGGGACAGACAGAGTAGACCTGTAGGAGAGGGGAGATTCAGGGGGACAGACAGAGTAGACCTGTAGGAGAGGGGAGATCAGGGGGACAGACAGAGTAGACCTGTAGGAGAGGGGAAATTCAGGGGGACAGATGATTGACTCACAGGTTATGTTTCTTTCCAGACCGATGCACAGTCAGCATGTCAATAGTGTCAAAGACAGGTCTGTGAAGACACACGGTACAGGCGTACCTAACAATAAACACACATCACCATCAGACTCTTAACAACGACAGTTTAGTCACATCATTTTACAGAATAAAGACACAACCACGAGTGACGATTTAGATTCATGTACTATTATCAGTGCACACCTTGAATATTTAAAAACTGCACGTTGGCTGTAGTACCAGTTATAAACACAATCAAATTTTCTAAAAAGGAAAAGTGCTATGGAAACCCATAGCAACCAATAACATTCTAGTTATCTTCTAGAACATGATAATTAGAATCTGATAGGTTCATATGGCCAACACTTCCACTTTTCCTTTTTAGAAGGTCTAACACATCTACCCCTAAGTCTTGTCTAAACAAACGGTTATATATGCAACAACAATAATACAGTGTTGATTGTTTCTGTCACTGTTCTGCTGAGTGATAAGATGCAGTCTCAGACAGGGAAAAGAAGCTGCTGCGAAGTCCAATGGTGGAAATATAGTTTTTTGCTTTCCCTTCTCATTACAGTAATTAGAGGATAGTCCAACTGATGTATTTTTGACACAGGATAAAAATAGCCCTTGAATCAATTTATTTAATTCCAAGATTATTACATACCTTCCATTTTTAAGAGCAGGGCTTCATCTTTCGGTATGTAACTGGACAGCAGGTCTGCAACCCAGTTACATGTACATGTTACATTCTTAACGACTGCAGGGGACTACAGATGTTCTGTCCCAGGTTTTAGTACTGTAGCGAAACCCCTGACAAATCTCACAACACTTCCCAAAGTAATGGACTGGACACCTGCGTGTGAGCTGGGATTTCAGTCATTAAAGGAGGTCCTGGTTCGTGGTCCAGTACTGTTGGCGCCTAATTATGACAGGAACTTTATTGTGCAAGCTGATGCCTCGCAGTACGGGTTGGGAGCAGTACTTAGCCAGGTGGGGCCAGATAGGCAGGAGCACCTTGTGGCCTATTTGAGCAGCAAACTGCTGAACAGGGAGGTGGGGTATGCCACGATTGAGAAGGAATGTTTGGCCATTGTATGGGCAGTGAAAAAACTTTATGCTTATTTGTATGGATGATATTTTACTGTGATGACTGATCATAATCCTTCAAAGTGGCAGCAACGCACCTCAAGGGAAAATGGCAGACTTTTGAGAGGGAGCCTTGCCCTTAAAATTTATGACTTTGACATAATTCACAAGCAAGGAAAGGCTCACAGCAATGCGGATGGTTTGTCTCGGCAGAAAAAGTCAGATCCCCCAGGTCACCACCGATAACCTCAGGAGACTGCGGAACCAGGGACCAAATCATGGGGACATGGCTCACTGGTTGCTCGCATGGACAAGGAAGGGGAGGAGTGTGGCTGGATCATATAGAAATAATTTATTGCAAAAATGTATTTCAATAAGTGGTGCAGACACCAAAGTATATAATTGCAAATGCACTTATCGTGTCACATTGGGATGTGTTTTGTGTGGAAATGTCTTCTTTGTGGTTGTAACTTTACTTTGAAAAGTCCCAAGTTAGCAATAGAGTGGAGGAGATGTGTGTTTGAAACTGTCTAGAGACAGGTAAACTCATGCTAATTAGCCCTGTTCATCACTCAGTGATCAACACGTCTGTTTAGCCTTTATACACAATAGAGGGCCGCTACCTTCCTGTCTGGTGTGGCTGCATCACAGATAATGCAAGCAGCAAGTTTTAGCCTATATCAGAGTAGTGTAAATATTGTTAACTTTGCATTGCATGTAAATCCATGTTTGGGAAAACATATTGTGTCCCGATACTAAAAATGACTCAGACGTGTTGGGGTCAGGGGGGAAGCGTTACCCCCTGCTGACATGTATGTCAGAATGTGTATAAAAAGCGAGCTGTTTGAGCATGCAATGTATCATTCCATCTGTACGATTCTGGATGTCGCTAGTACCTTCAACTAGTGGCTGTTGCTGTCCTTATTTGTCCTGACAGTGGAGTTAATAAAACATAATATTTCTTCAAGAACCTGCTTTGACGACTACTTACCCTGCTGTAAATTCCTGTGACCTTCAGATTAGACCCAAAGCTAATTCATTCTCCGGTTGTTATGAGGTGGGCCCAGCATTCCAGTACCAACGTTTTGCTCGCTACATGCAGCTATGGCCAGTGTGATAGGCCAGGGGAAGCCATCCACAGCAACCCTTATCTGAAGGCAAGAGGTCAAGTATACCAGTCCAGGTGTACCAGCAAGGGCATACCCTAGGAGCAAGAGTTACCCAGAAGGAAGCGGTTCTAGGTGCCGGTGTAGGAGCCTATTGGTGGCAGCAAGCTCCTCCAATTGAGACAGGAGGGGCAGATTTGGGATAAAGAATGGGGACGGTGGCAAAGTAAGCCCAGCCAGTCCCCAGCGACAACTTATAGAGAGCGCTAGTGGATCAATTCCCTGCTCTAATCCACGAATCCTGTGGTGGGATTTTGTGCAGAACAGTGGGACCTTGAAGTTCAGATGGAACGCCATGAGGTCTATGACTGGCAGACCACAACACTGAACTAGAAGTTCAAACACGTCCCTGTGCAGGGACCACTCTCCTGTATGGACCTTGTTACGACAGAGATAGTCAGCCTCCCGTTTTCTACCTCTGGGATGAAGATGGCTGAGATCACTAGAACATGACATTCTGCCCACAACATTATCTTGGAAGTCTCCTTCATGGCCATGGTGCTGTGGGTGCCTCCCTGATGATTTAGAAAAGCCACTGTTGTCGTATTATCCAATTGGACCCTCAGCGGCTTGGCCGCCAAAAACTTCTGGGCCACGACAAGCACTCTGAAAATCGCCCGAAGCTCCAGCAAATTTATGGGGAGAAGCGCCTCCTGGGGGCCCAGAGATCATGGAAGCAGAGATCAGCAAAGACCCCTCCCCACCCTGACAAGCTGGCATCTGTTTTCACCAGCTTCCACTCCTGGAATGAGTGACTCCTGGACAGATGCGATCGGCTCATCCACCATGTGTGGGACTAGCGCACAGTCGTGGACAGAGCTATCATAGTTTGTCCAGACGAAGCTGGGATTTTGACCACTTTCGTAACAGCTCCCTCTGGAACGTCCATCAGTGAAATTGTGCAAAGAGCTCCGCCTTGAAAACCGAGAACAATGGTGCCGAACAATCTCGAATGAGGGAGACTTCTCGTTTTGGAAGGAGATCCCTTGTCTTGGACCAAACCGTGTGGACAATTGTCAGGTTGATGATCCAGCCATGTGCTTACAGGAAGGTCATAGTAAATTGCAGCTGGTGGGTCAAGACTTGGTAGGTTGGTGCCTTCAACAGTAAGTTGTCCAAGTAATGAAAAACTATGACTCCCTGGGAACGGAGAAGGACCGCCATCACCTTTGTGATAACCCTTGGGGCAGTAGCTAGGCCAAAGGGTAATGCCCTGAACTGGTAGTGGGCATCACGCACCATGAAGTGGAGGAGGCACCAATGTCTCTGCCATATGGAAACATGAAGGGAAGCATCCATTATGTCCAGAGAAGCAAGGAACTCTCCTGCTTCAATGATCGCAATGACAGACCACAGAGAAACCACCCTGAAGCTTAGGACTCGCACCCATTTGTTGAGGGATTTCAAACTAGAAAAAGTTTGGCATAAAGCTCAAAACCATTTTCCAGTGCCAGTACTGGAATGATTACCCCATAATCCAACAGTTTCTGAATTGCCTCTCAGAGCCTGCGCTGGAGACCCCAGGCTGAAAGGCCTGTGGTGAAAAATCAGCAGCGCGGAAAGTGGAGCAGGTTTATAATATATCCGTGAGTGACAATCCCCTGAACCCATGAATCAGGGGATTCATTTTTCCTGAAATCGCATGAGATGGACTTCCAACACATTCAAGTGACTGGGAGCCATGTTCCTCATCTGGTGGACCTGTGACCCAGACATACCCACCCAGGAAGCAGACTGTCCTCTTGCCAGAGTTCCCCACAATCTACTTGAAGTGGCGAAAGGACCTAAACCTGGGAAACTGGGAAAAAGGGGCTCTCTCTCCCTGGGGCCTTCTCGATAAGCTGGTCTAACAAGGTTCCAAAGGACACCCCATCAAAGGGTGGTGCTTCAAAAGTCCACGGACCAAGAGTAAAACCATAAAGAGCGTCTAGCTGCTATAAAGAGTACTGAGAGCTCGGATGCAACAGAAATAGCGTCCAAGGATGCCTGGCCCAGAAATTCAGACGCTTCTCTGATATGACCTATTAATGCCAAGTAACTTGGCTCGTGGGCTGTTGTCACGTACGCACTTCTCCTATTGTTCGGCCCAAGTCTGAATCGCCTTGTTTACCCAGACTGTGGATATGCCCAGTCTGAAAATGCTACCAGCCGCTTCATAAGAAGAGCAGAGCAAGAAATCACATTTCTTGTCCAAAGCTTCCCTAAGTGAGACCCCACCCTGCACCAGGAGAGTAGTGGTCCTAGTCCACCGGGCAATGGGTGGATTACTATTGGAATGGCTTTCCATTTTGCAGATTCTTCTGTGGGAAGGGAATAAAGAGTTCTGTACTTTCCAGGAATATGAAAACGTTAATCAGACTTTTTCCATGCCTCCGATAGCATATCCATTAACTGGGGAGATGAAGGGAAACAGATGACCTACTTCTTCTGCCTCTTAAAGAGGGAGAATCCAGCTGAACCCAAGACTGTTGGATACGCAAAGCCTAAAGTCTAGCAAACACCTAAAACCAAATCATCCACACCCTGGACGGTGGATGATTCCTCCACACTACCTGCGTGTTACACCAGCAGATTCCCTTGGTATGTCACCCTCTTCCTCTGAGGAGAGATCAGATGTAGAATCTATTGCCTGGTGTTATGGCCACCAGTGCTGCATAAACACATAGAACAGGTAGAAGAGGTTTTCACCTTTAGCAGCCGCCTTTCCCGTAGAGACAGGTTATGCTTACAGGTACTCAGATGCCCCCAGGGCTTATGCTTAGAGTAGTATGAGTTTACACGGTAGCGCACAAGTATAGGAGGTTGCACATGGAGTAGCGCCAGGCCAGATGTCAGCGGACTGGGCAGTGCACCAGAGGAAATGTCAGGTACAGGCAGAAAGGTCAAGGCCACAGGCACAGATTCAGGATCCAGGGACAGGCGTAAGATCAGGGTCACTAGCAGAGGTTCAGAAACCGGGTTCAGGCAATAGATCAGGGTCAGAAGCACAGGTTCAGAGTCCAGGAACAGGCAAAGGTCATACACGGGTAATCAATCTCAGGTTAAACACCAAACACAGGAACAAAGTAGCAGGCAGCAGTACTGGAACAGGACGCTATAACCGGCAGTGAGGCCCAGACCTCACTGCCTTAAATAGTACTAAGAGCCAATCAGGACAGAGGAGAACAGGGCTGACAATCAGCCTCAGGAGGCAGCTAATTAATTACTAGCTAGAACTAGCATAAGTAATAACATAAACCAGGAAGCATGTATAAAAATATAAATTAACCAGTTTAAATCATATGAGAGCTCCCCCTGGTGTTGGAGGATGTCCCTACACCCTCCTACATCTATGCCACAAGGATAATAACAGAGCATAGAAACTAAAGCATGCGCCCGGCTGCTAGTTCACTCCAGGATGCGGCGTACCGCCACGGCTCGTGACACCTGTGCCGCCTGTGGGACATGACGTTTACTCGTTGTCCTACGGGATGTGATAAGGAGGCGTTTCAATGAGGAAGAGGCCTGAGCCAAACCCTGAGCAGACTCAACAAGGCAGATTACTTGCCGAGTCCGTTCAGCAAGTTTGACATTATAAATATAAATAATGGCAAAAACGGGATTTATACTTACGATAAATCTTTTTCTCTGAGACCATCTGGGGGACACTCCTTAACCATGGGGTTGAGTCGGGGGGAGGAGTCTGGCACCCAAAGAGTTAACTTTTTTCAGCTGACAGCATATCACCCCCGCCAATTCCCCACATACCTCAGTTTGATTACCAAAGCCCTTAGGATGATAGGCCAATCAACCAAGACACACCACTCAACAGAGGGGGGAGTGGAGACAAAAGAAAACAACGAAAAAGACGGGGGGGATCGCAGTGTCCCCCAGATGGACTCAGAGAAAAAGATTTATCGTAAGTATAAATCCCGTTTTCTCTTACATCAATCTGGGGGACACTCCTTAACCATGGGGACTTACAAAAGCAATCCCTCTGAAGGGTGGGACCGCTCTGATCTCCTTGCACGTAGAACACTACGGCCAAAGGAGGCGTCCCCAGACGCAAATATATTAAATTGGTAGAATTTTGTAAAGGTATGGACCGAGGACCAGGTGGCTGCCCTGCACAGCTGGTCTGCCGTGGCTCCATTACGAGCCGCACAAGACGCCCCAACCGACCGGGTAGAATGGGCAACAATACGCTTCGGCACAGGGACATTAATACGGACATAAGCCTCCCTGATAGTCAGGGTAAACCATCTGGCAATAGTTTGCTTAGATGCTGGCCAACCCCGTTTGGAAAAGTCAAACAATACAAATAGAGAATCTGTCTTACGTATCTTTGCAGATCTCTTAACATATATACGTAATGCCCTCACTACGTCCAAATATTTATTTGTCTTTGTTCCAGGAGTCTGAGACTCCTCTCTGAATACTGGAACAACTATATCCTGATTAATATGAAAACCTGAGACCACCTTAGGGAGAAAGGACGGAACAGTCCTTAAAACTGCTCTATCCTCATGAAAAACCAGATAAGGTTCCTTGCAGGATAAAGCTCCCAGCTCCGAGACCCTTCTGGCCGAGGCGATAGCAAGCAGGAAGACTGTCTTCCAGGTCAAGAACCGCCACTCTGCTGAGAGTAGAGGTTCAAAGGGAGGCTCCTGCAACATGCTAAGGACAAGATTAAGATCCCAAGGCTCCGCAGGATGCACGTAGGGCGGCTGAATGTGAAGCACTCCCTGTAGAAAGGTCTTAACATCCGGAAGCTCCGCCAGCCGCCTGTGGAAATACACTGACAAAGCAGATACCTGAACCTTTAAGGTTCCAAGTTTAAGCCCCGTCTCTAAACCACACTGTAAGAAGGCGAGAAATCTAGCCAGACTAAAGGTTTTAGAATTGTAAGACTTCTTCTTACACCACTTTATATATATATATATATATATATATATGCCAAATACGGTGGTAAATTCTGACTGAAACTGGCTTCCTGGCATTCAGGAGAGTGCCTATTACACCCCCCGAGAAACCTCTCGCTCTCCACAGACTGGATTCTAAGGCTCTGCCATTAAATACAGCTGGTTCAGTCTCTGACGCAAGAACTGTCCCAGGGTCAGCCGATCTCTTCATAGCCCTACTGGCAGTACCAGAAAGACTGGACAATCCTCCGGACTGACTCTCCACGGGACCCTGTGGGGCAGGTTTTACCTGCAGCCCCAAGGCCTTGCTAGGACGTCCACTACCAGTGGATCCCCTGTTCTTACGCAGAACTCTGGGACTTTCCTGTCTTTTGTTCAGTTTTTGTCCAGCAACCACCAGCTGAGGACCTACCTCCTCCACTGGTACCTCGAACACGGGAATACTCCTCTGGGGTGGAACCCTGCACAGGGTAAGGTCGCGAAAGATGTCACCATCTTTCCCAGCAGCTTCACAGACCTGGCTACTGACAGCCTTTTGTCTGACAGGATCCTGCCTGTCCACTCCATCTAGGACCTCAACTTGTCCTGTGGAGACAACATTCTGCTGCATACTAAGTCCCTCACTTGTCTCAAGAAAGTCATTCTTAGACAAGGGATTCTCTGTGACCCTTTCAGACTCCAGAAGTTCGGTCATAGACTGAACAACCCGTCTGGCCTCAGCACCCCGAATGGGTGTGAATAAAACCTTTTCCCTTACTGGAAATTCTAAGCCTGTATAGCTTTGTTTAAACGAAGCAAAACGACAGCCCTGAGCTCTTTCTGATTTGACAGAAGCCAGCGAGGTAATTTTTTCCAAAACCTGAAGTGAGCTGGTCCCATGAATTCTATCACGATATTCTGGCCCTACTCGTCTACCGAGGGCCCTGTCTGCTGCTGGGCAAACCCAAGCAGCCGTCCTCCCACCCCACCCTCTGTAACCAAAGGTGGGTGGTAGTCATGCTGCTGGTCTATCCAGCAGCTTGGTGGAAGAAGCTCTCCGCGCCGCAGTGGCAAAGGATGACCTTCCCCTACGGGACTGTCTCCTGGATTCCACGGCCCCTGGATTGGTAGTCTGGCCTCTGCCAGACCCACCCCCGTAGGGAGGCTGTCTGAAAGAACTAGACCTAGGCCTTGGAGTATTTACAGGCAAGGACATCTTCTTGCCCCCTGAAGCCTGTAAAATCCAAGAGTCTAATTCTGGACCAAATAGCATCCCACCCGTATACGGGATGGATTCTAATGATCTTTTAGACTCCAAGCCCTTAACCATAACGCCCTTCTAGCTACTACAGCTGTAGCTGAAATAGACGAAGCTATGGAGGCCGAATTATGGGCCGCTTCATATACATAGCCTGCTGCCTCCCTTAGCTGCATGGCCAGAGGCAGTTAATCTGAATCCTGCAAGGCAGACTCTAACTGCCCTGCCCAGACTTCCATGGCCCCAGCTACCCAGGTAGAGGACAATGCTGGCCTGAGGCTAGTACCGGCGGCCGAGAAGACCGACTTCAGCAGGGATTCTAATTTCTTGTCAGTCGCGTCCTGTAAGGCCGCTGACCCGGGTACAGTTAGTGTAGTCTGACGAACCAATCTCGCCACAGGTGCATCCACCTTTGCCACCTGTTCCCAACAGGTCATATCCTCCTCCTGAAGGGGATACAATACGCCAAACTTCCTTGGCATAGAGAACCTTTTATCTGGATATTTCCAAGAGGCCTCTACAATATCCCTCAACTCAGCTGAGGGAGGGAACCTGACCACCTGCTTAGAAGCTTTCTTAAAGAGGGAGCGGTCCAAGGACTTCGTCTCCTCTACTTCAGCAAACCCCAGGGTCTGACGAACTGCTTTTACCAGATCGTCCATACCCTGGTGCCTAGAGTTTCCTTCTGACTCTATAATGGACACATCTGAATCGTCCAACAATTCCCCCTTCTCCTCTGAGGAACTCTCAGAGTCTGACACTGACCACAGTGCCTTAGCTGTTTGTCTACGTCTTTTAACACTATGCTTGTGTCTGGGGTTCTCCAGTAGATGGGTAAGCCGGTCCAGGCCTTTAGCCACCAACCCACCTCTCCCATCTGGGAAACCCCCGGGAGGGTTAGGGAGGGAAATAAACTGACCCCTGGGGAAAATGACTCATTCCTACTGTTATACCCTGAGAAGCCACAGATGTAGATGGGATCTCAACTGGTTTAGATAACAGACTTACAAGGGTATTAACTCCCTGTGTTAAGGCAGCCGCCCACTCAGGAGGATCTACCATTATGGTGGAGGTGTCTATAGGCTGTTTCACAGGAGCCACAGTGCAGGCCGCACAGAGCCCCCCCCTGATCCAGCCGTTCACTTGTTAATTTAACATTACATTTTGAACAGACATTATGTTTGGTACGTGTTGTTTTGCTTTTATCTGCCATCACAAGATAAGAAAAACTGAATCACGTTTCAAAATTCACAAATACTTCTCCAAATTATCAGAAAATACAGATTAGGTTATTTAACATATCATAGTATTTCTGATTTAAATAAGACAGGCTTGGAGAACTTTATAGTTTTCTCATAAACAACAGTTCTCTCAACACATCATTGTCTTATAATATACATGTCTACACATGCACACACATACACACAGAAGAAATAAAAGTGATACTCAGCGGGGAAGATATGTGTCAACAGTACACTTCTCTTCAAATGACTGCTGCAACTGTCCTTCTTTTGAAACTTGGCGCCAAAAAGGGATCTTCCACGTGCTCACTCAGCAGGGGGGGGGGGGGGAGCGGTGTTCCTCAAACACATTCCCCTTCCACTGGCTCTCCTTCTGTGTTATTTACCTTAACAGCGTTATGCCCTGTCTGTTATATTAGGGGAAAACCTGTTAGAATGTGTTCCCCGCTAGCGCGCCATCCTCAAGAATTCACTGCCATCCCATGGGAGGAGGAACTTGGTATACTACAGCTGGCTTCCGGGGAACCTCAGCAGTAAAGGCGCTTTCTGCCTAATGGCAGCGCCCGTCCTGCATCAGCGGGGAGAGTCTTTTGCCAACTGCTTTCGGCTGTGAGAAGCGTTTCACCCTCTCTGTCAGCGGGGCCGCCCCCCCGACAGGCGCTTCTCCCACGAGTCAGCTCCGTTGTGCACGGAGCCTCTCGCTGCTATCAAAAGAAAAAAACTGCGCAAAAAAAGCATAAAACCTATTACCAGTGAACCCTGTTCACTGTCTCTCTTGGAGCTCTTCAGGTGCGACCTTCTTCCAAGGGCACCCAATTCAAACTGAGGTATGTGGGGAATTGGCGGGGGTAATATGCTGTCAGCTGAAAAAAGTTAACTCTTTGGGTGCCAGACTCCTCCCCCTGACTCAACCCCATGGTTAAGGAGTGTCCCCCAGATGGATGTAAGAGAAAGGGGCAATTTGCCACATACTATTAAAGAGACTAATAGCTTCCCTGGAAATCTGCTGGCTCAGGCTACAGACAGGGATAAGTCTGCACACTCTTCCACACTCACACACAGCACAGGTGGAGCATCTTGGTGTAATCAATTAAGGGAACAGCTAGTGTAGTGCTTGGGAGGAAGCTTAAACAGCTGGACTTGTGCTGTGGTTGGTGCGACCGATGCTGGAGTTTGGCCGGTGTCCAGTTAGGGGACTAAGTGTCTAGTTAGCGGCAGGGTCGCAGTAAATATTTTGTTTGGTATCATTGCTGAAACTACTACAGTAGATGTTCATTCCATCCTGACAAGCCTCAATAAAACAGCAGTGGTTAAGCAAACCTGTCAGCAGATTTTGTTTGGCGAGCTTTTCACAATATATATTTATATAAATATATATCTATGTGGTCATTAGATACAGATACTTGATTTATTTTGTAATAAATGTATATAGCTACGCAAGGGCCCGATTTTTTGCACAAATGGCTGGTCACCAAATCTGTTTTTATTCTATAGATCCCTTTAACCTAAATATATATATATTGTGGTAGGAGCACCCTTCTTGTGACATGGGCACCCTGCAGACATCAGTACGCAAACAGCTTCTTGTTTCAAATCAAATGGTGCTTTATTGTTTGCATCATAATAACAGGAGAATCAAACATCAGGACACCAGGCAACCTACCACTTACTAGTCCCTGCTTCCCTAACTGGTCACCGGCCACTAGCTGGCACCGGTCACAATGCACATATGCCCAACACAGTCTTTTACAGTTGAGACTCCTCCCACAGCCTTGGCTTGACAGACAGGCGACACTCCTATGTTGCCTTTAAAAGGAGTTCCCTGCAGATGTTCTGTAACCTCTCTTGATTGTAGACACCTTGTCAGCCTTCTGCTGTTGCTGTGGAAAAGAAAACTCAGAGCATATAAGAAAAAAAAAATCACCTTTCTTACATTTACTTTGTCATGTCTCTGACCTGTATGTAACAGAACCTAAGTGCAATGCCATACCTGTGTGTAACTTGATCTGCAGCCTTTTGCCGGCAGACTGTCAGCCAAATAGCTTATTCCTCCCTTAGTGCCCTGTGGAAAACCCCTCTCTGTGTTACAATATTATATATATATATACTGGCAGGCTCACTAACACACTGTCCTAAAACATACAAAAGCAAAACACAACGTTAAGAAACCTGTCCTGTAAGGAGCAAGATGCAGTGTATGCTATCTGTAAAATGGTGTCTCCGAAAAGGAAGCACGCCGTTACGGAGGAGAATGGAGGACCTCCCCTTCCTATCCCCATCACTGAGGAACAGGAACTGCGGCCTGCAGACTTTGTTCCTTTGCTGTATTCCTGTGAGCGCAGCCATGGCTGAACTTTTTGATTAAACAGAGATCACCAAGTGCAGGAGACTCTGCAAAAGAAATGTAGCAGCAGTGCTGGGGCTGAGGGAGCCCTCAGGCTACTTACCCCACCTCAGGGACCTAGGGGGAGGAAGGCTGCAGGCTACTGACCTCTGGGAAAGCATCCCATTTACCACACTCACAGCATGAGAATGGTTTTTCACCTGTGTGAGTTCTCTGATGTTCAAAAGGATTTCATTTATGTTTAAACTATTTCCCTCATTCAGTACATGGAAAAGGCTTCTCACTCGTGTGAGTTCTCTGATGTACAACAAGACTTGATTTCTGTGTAAAACGTTTCCCACACTCAGAACATGTAAATGGCTTCTCACTCGTGTGAGTTCTCTGATGGTCAACAAGACTTGATTTCTGTGTAAAACATTTCCCACACTCAGAACATGTAAACGGTTTCTCACTCGTGTGAGTTCTCTGATGGTCAACAAGATATGATTTTCGTGTAAAACATTTCCCACACTCAGAACATGTAAATGGTTTCTCACCTGTGTGAGTTCTCTGATGGTCAACAAGATTTGATTTCTGTGTAAAACTTTTCCCACACTCAGAACATGTAAACGCTTTTTCAGCTGTGTGAGTTCTCTGATGTCTAATAAATTTTGATTTGTTTGCAAACGATCTTTCACATACAGAACATGTAAACGGTTTCTCACCTGTGTGAGATTTCTGATGTTCAAAAAGATTTGATTTACGTGTAAAACATTTCCCACACTCAGAACATGTAAACGGTTTCTCACCTGTGTGAGTTCTCTGATGTCGAACAAGATATGAATTATGTGTAAAACATTTCCCACACTCAGAACATGTAAATGATTTCTCACCTGTGTGAGATCTCTGATGTTTAGCAAGATTTGATTTCTGTGTAAAACATTTCCCACACTCAGGACATGTAAACGATTTCTCACCTGTGTATGTTCTCTGATATACAACAAGATTTGATTTATGTGTAAAACATTTTCCAACCTCAGGAAATACAATTATTTTATCATCTGAAAGAGCTGTACTATGTGTAACAATATCTATATTATCAGTAGAACATTTCTCATGATTAGAGGGATCAGGTGATTTATCTGCTCTGTGGACTATTGGATGTATATTTAGGGTACTGGGGTTCTCTCCTGGAGAATCTTGTGTGATGTTGTTATCTTCTATTTCACAATCTGTAGAAGAAAATCTTCCGTCTGAGATATTGCTGTGTTTGCATCCATCTGTTAATATAAATATATGGAAACAGACATCTTATTTTACATTAACATATTATAATGCCCAACATTTTCATACAATTAGTATGTTGAAATGTCCAGCTGTTTAATTTCAATGAACTACAAACACTTCATTATAATTAGACAACTGCATTATAAGCACAATCCATAAACTCAGCCACAGTGAGACGCAAATTGAATCCAGCCTGGACCATTCCATCCAAAATGTGGACATTTGTAAGTAAAATATGTTAAGCACACACATTGCCCAGCCAGCATCATAGAACAGGAAGACTCATTAGCCAGGAAGCCTCATTAGCCAGCGACACTGTCCAACTAGTCACTGCCCTCACACACAAACACTGGAGCACCAGGGTATGTGTATAAAAGGAGCACTGTTTGACCATGTAATGTATCATCATACCATCTGTAACTTCTGAGATCGCTAGTACCACAAACCGGCATGTAAGTGTCCTTATAAGGGCTACTTGAGCTAAAAAACCATCACTTCTGCAGGATCCTGCTTTGACGCCTACTTACCTGCTGTAAATTCCTGTGACCTGTATATTAAACCAAATCTAATCTGTTATCCGGGTGTTCTGAGGATGGAACCCAGCGTCTAGTACCAAGGCTTTGCCCGCTACCCTGTAACTCAGCGTGATAGGCCAGGGGGAACCATCCACAGCAACACTGATCTAAAGGCAAGAGGTCGGGTGTACCAACCCAAGTGCCCAGCCAGGGGGTACCTTAGCAGCAAGAGTTACCCAGAAGGACACGGTTCTAGGTGCTGCTACTCCTAGTGGTGGCAGCAGTCAAAGTCTCTCCTACTGAGGTTAGAGGGCACATTTGCGACACAGAAAGGGGACGGTGTCAAGGCAAGCCCAGACGGTCCCTAGCAGCACACTAACAGGGTGGCACAGGAGGTCAATTCTGTCACATGGGGTGTATGTGATCTTAGAGGGAGGAGAATAATCTCAATCTGCATTAGTATTACAGGGATAATATAAAGCCGAGGATCAAATATTCATGGTAATGTCACATGTGGTAGAACAGAGAGATGGTTATGGGTATACTGTCACAGGAGGTAGTGTACAGGTTTATGGCTAATTTTATGGAGTCAGACTGACATCCCATCAGATACAGCAGACAGTGTGAGGAGGAGACTGGTCAGATCTCTGGGCTGGTAGCACACAATGATATGATGTGAGGAGGAGACTGGTCAGATCTCTGGGCTGGTAGCACACAATGATATGATGTGAGGAGACTGGTCAGATCTCTGGGCTGCTAGCACACAATGATATGATTTGAGGAGACTGGTCAAATATCTGGGCTGGTAGCACACAGTGATATGATGTGAGGAGGAGACTGGTCAGATCTCTGGGCTGGTAGCACACAGTGATATGATGTGAGGAGGAGACTGGTCAGATCTCTGGGCTGGTAGCACACAGTGATATGATGTGAGGAGGAGACTGGTCAGATCTCTGGGCTGGTAGCACACAATGATATGATGTGAGGAGGAGGCTGGTCAGATCTCTGGGCTGGTAGCACACAATGATATAATGTGAGCAGGAGACTGGTCAGATCTCTGGGCTGGTAGCACACAGTGATATGATGTGAGGAGGAGACTGGTCAGATCTCTGGGCTGGTAGCACACAATGATATGATGTGAGGAGAAGACTGGTCAGATCTCTGGGCTGGTAGCACACAATGATATGATGTGAGGAGGTGACTGGTCAGATCTCTGGGCTGCTAGCACACAATGATATGATGTGAGGAGGAGACTGGTCAGATCTCTGGGCTGGTAGCACACAGTGATATGATGCGAGGAGGAGACTGGTCAGATCTCTGGGCTGGTAGCACACAATGATATGATGTGAGGAGGAGGCTGGTCAGATCTCTGGGCTGGTAGCACACAGTGATATGATGTGAGGAGGAGACTGGTCAGATCTCTGGGCTGGTAGCACACAATGATATGATGTGAGGAGGAGACTGGTCAGATCTCTGGGCTGGTAGCACACAATGATATGATGTGAGGAGGAGACTGGTCAGATCTCTGGGCTGGTAGCACACAATGATATGATGTGAGGAGGAGACTGGTCAGATCTCTGGGCTGCTAGCACACAATGATATGATGTGAGGAGGAGACTGGTCAAATCTCTGGGCTGCTAGCACACAATGATATGATGTGAGGAGGAGACTGGTCAGATCTCTGGGCTGGTAGCACACAATGATATGATGGGAAGAGGAGACTGGTCAGATCTCTGGGCTGGTAGCACACAATGATATGATGTGAGGAGGAGACTGGTCAGATCTCTGGGCTGGTAGCACACAGTGATATGATGTGAGGAGAAGACTGGTCAGATCTCTGGGCTGGTAGCACACAATGATATGATGTGAGGAGGAGACTGGTCAGATCTCTGGGCTGGTAGCACACAGTGATATGATGTGAGCAGGAGACTGGTCAGATCTCTGGGCTGGTAGCACACAGTGATATGATGTGAGGAGGAGACTGGTCAGATCTCTGGGCTGGTAGCACACAGTGATAAGATGTGAGGAGGAGACTGGTCAGATCTCTGGGCTGGTAGCACACAATGATATGATGTGAGGAGGAGACTGGTCAGGTCTCTGGGCTGGTAGCACACAGTTATATGATGTGAGGAGGAGACTGGTCAGACCTCTGGGCTGTTTATTACGCACCTGTGCTGATATCTGTAGGGATTTCCTCCTCCTTACACTGCTGATCACCTCTCACATACGTCTCTTCCTCTCCCTCTATAATTTCTACTTTAATATCAGTCAGGACCTCTTCCTAAATAGCCCACAAAACAATAACAACATCCTATTTATTAATATTTGATTTAATAATTTGAGGTGAAACTGAGGAATATCATTGTATAAGATTCACACAGATTTTTTTACAGATCATATTATGGATTCAGTGAGACCCTAAAATTTACCTGATTCTCCTGTGGGATACTGGGATTTTCCTGTGTACAATCCTGTGAATAAAGAGGATGGAGATCTCTCTCTGGGGTATTTCTGTTACTGGATCCATCTGTAAGAAACACACAGTAACTGATTACATTGCTTACATGTGATTATCAGATGATGTGTATATTGGTGGCCTTCAAAACTGCTCCACTTTACAATAAATGAAGGTCTCCTCTTACCCAATGACGTATGGATCTGGTGATTCTCCATCCTCACTTCCTCGTACAGACCCTTGGGCCCTTCTAAATTCTCCCACTCCTCCTCACACTTTATAGGAACCTGATAACACAATGCCACAGTCATCATCCAGACACATCCCCTGGTGTTACTGTATAATGTCCCATTCCCAGCAGTCACCTCTCCAGTCACCAGCTGAATGGTCTTGTTGGTCAGTTCCAGGATCTTCTGGTCATTGTTTCCCTCATGTATCAGTGAGTGAGGTTCAGGCACCGTGATGGGGATGGGGCTCTGGGTCCTGCTCAATCCTCCTGACACACAGGGGCGGCTCCTGGGTGTCACACACTCACCAGATCTCTTTATCACTACTGTGTAATCCTGTGTATGGCGAGATATCAAGGTAAATGAAGATCCACATATTTGGAATTTTATTTAGGTATTAATTGTGCAAAACATACAATAATGTTCTATTTTATGGTTGTGATCCATATCCTATATGTAACCGTTTCCTATATACTAGAAAGTGGTATTTACCTCTCCTGCAGCTCCGGACATCTACAGTGGTCCCACCTATCTGAGTCCTCCATCTACAGCCGGCCCCCACGGATCTATCAACTGCTTGGATAAATCAGTGCAAACAGCAAGATGAGTTTGAAGTGGGGGCTTGTAATAGACAGAGGACTCAGAATGGCCGACCTATGGCAGATAGTAGGTGAGGTAAGTGCTGTATACACTCTAATAGACAATGTATATAGGAAACAGTTACAGGTAGGGCAGTGGTTGTATGTGTAAAATAAAGCATTTCTTGTCTACTTTGGCAATTTAAAAAGAAACTCCAGAAAATGGAAAACATCCCATAATTGTAAAATGAGTTAAAAAGTCTCCGTTATTGATAGGAAAAAAACAAACAACAACACACTGTGGTCAATACAATATATCCAACATCTGTGAAGATTGTGGAACTGATACTTCTATCTGAGACTGTCTACCTGCTGCTCATTTACAGCTGTTCAGGGGGAGACGACTGAGGCAGAGCAGAAAGTACCAGAGTGAGAATGGTCACCATCCTGTGAGCCAGAGAGGATCATGGGAAGAATAAACTATAATATAAAAACGTATCTATAGAGGAGCTCACAGAAGCTAATGGCCACAAATAATATTGTGGGCTACATCCTAATGCACACTTCTGATATACAAAGTAGATTTGGAAAGTGTCCTAGTATTTCTCCAAGGCTGGAGTCATGTGGGTCTCTGTAACCAGGATCATAGAGTCTCTCACAGAATCCCTCACATCTCCAGTCATATCCCTGTTTTATTTATAGCAGTAAGAATGATGTCACTGTGACATTCCCAGAATCCCTCTCACCTCTCCAGTCATGTCCCTGTTTTATTTATAGCAGTAAGAATGATGTCACTGTCACATTCCCAGAATCCCTCTCACCTCTCCAGTCATGTCCCCGTTTTATTTATAGCAGTAAGAATGATGTCACTGTGACATTCCCAGAATCCCTCACCTCTCCAGTCATGTCCCTGTTTTATTTATAGCAGTAAGAATGTTGTCACTGTGATATTCCCAGAATCCCTCACCTCTCCAGTCATATCCCTGTTTTATTTATAGCAGTAAGAATGATGTCACGGTGACATTCCCAGAATCCCTCACCTCTCCAGTCATGTCCCTGTTTTATTTATAGCAGTAAGAATGATGTCACTGTGATATTCCCAGAATCCCTCACCTCTCCAGTCAGCAGGTAGATGATCTCCAGGGTGAGATTTAATATCCTCTCACTCCTGTTCTTGTCCATCCTCAGGGAATCAGTGATTTACACAGATCGGGTTTCACCTTCAGTTGACTTCTAGTAAAAGATTCTCTGGTTCCTCACAGCTCAACTGTCTAGGAATAAATATAATAATCATTATAAACATCACAGAGCAGACATGTAAGATATTAAAATATTAAACACTGAGGGTCTCATGTAGAGTTGGATGTAAGAGAGTTTTCTTTGCGTAAAATGTGCATTTCCCTACTTCCTAAGCGCACAAAAATGTATGAGACTAAGTCCTTATACAGAGTGAGACACATCTAACACTTACTCCCCTGTACACTTACAGATGCTGAACGGGGGAGGGAAGGGGAGAGGAGAGCGTAGGTCAGTACAGTAAGGACACGTCACATAATGTGTGTACTATGTAGAGGTGGAAACAGCAGCAGATCAGTCAGTCTGGAGGCACATCTGTTGTGGGTGCTGGACCCTGCTGCCCGATATGTTCTGATAACGGACCTTGTAGTGTGTTATAAAATAAACATTTATTTAGAACACATATAATTATTATCAGATACGGGGCGTCTGAGGCGGCTCCTTTTTAGGACAGCTCTGTGCTTGTACTGTTAATCTGCACCCATCCAACATGAGTCTCACAATGTTTCGTCGTTGCTGGGCGGCTTCCTCGGGGAGTGAGTCTCATTCAACCACCTACTTCAGGAGGGAAGGCAGAGCGACATTAGAGCTTAACTAGAGGTTGAGTTCAAAGGAGAACGGGAGCAGCCCCCCCTCCCCCCACGTGACGGACATGTAAGTGCACCAACAACAAGGCATCAAAATACAGTGTTAGTTCACATTGTGACCAACTGCAGAGATAAACGGAAAACATATATACTTGTTTTTTTTAAATTCTTTATTTTGAATGGTCAGTCAATAAAAGGCTGTATACCAATACGAAATAAAAAGTTTACAGTGAATACATAGAAGAACATTAACATAGTAGTGGAATCCAGAGAAGGCGGCCTTCGACAACTTGAGACATAAATTTACCATATTTTCATTTTTTGCTTTTGTTTAAATATAAGAGACAATAATACAAAAAAGTAGAATGGAGGAGAGGGGTGAAGGAGAATTAGAAGGGAAAGGGAAGGGAAGACCACAAAGGTTGATGCAGGAATGTGATCGGAAAGAAGGTAAAATGTAAATGTTAAAGAATCAGAAGGTGGCGGAACAGGAGCAGAGTCCTGATCGCCGTACATGGGTCATGACGAAGTCGTTAAGGGCCAGAGGGGAACGAGCGTTCTGCGAACTGCCAAGGAGCCCACACTTGGTTGAAAGCGTAACCTCTATCGTGTAAGTAGTAAGTGATCTCTTCCATGGCTGCTACATGCAAAATTTGCTTTTTAAGGGCAGAGTGAGATGGAAAAGAGCTGCATTTCCAGTTAAGGGCTATTTGGGATTTGGGGGCTGTAAGGATGTGTGCAGTCAGTTTTCTAGAAAATTTATCAAGGTCTGGGGGAGGGTAACAAAGGAGAAAAATCCAATGGTCCTTCGCCACGGGAGCCTCAAATTGATAAAGCCATGGATCGCGTCCCACAAGGGAGTAATAACTGGACAAGTCCACCAGATGTGTAGCATTGATCCCCTGTGGCCACAGCCCCACCAACAATCAGGCGACGAGAAGGGGAACATTGTATGAAGTCGGGTGGGGGTAAAATACCAGCGATAATAAATTTTATAGGATGTTTCTTTTAGTCTGTCAAAATGGAGCTTTTGGATATCCCCAGTCTCATGTCCTCCCAGGCCACCTAATCCGGGGTGGGGGTGGGGGGGGGGGGGTAGATCCCTCTCCCAGTCAACCTCATGTGAGAGTTGCGAGTGAATAGTGGATTCAAGAAAGATATTATAAAGTTGTGATATCATACCCTTATCCATGGGGTGGTGTATGCAAAGGTTCTCGAACGGAGTGAGGGGACGTAGTAAATATTTGGGTGGTAGGGATCGTAAAAAATGGGTGATTTGAAAGAACTCAAAAGGGTTAAGCATTCGAGCTGGGGGGCGAGGCTGGAGTTCTGCTAGTGGGAGCCATTGACCTTGTTTCGAAAAGTCTGACGGGAATTTGAGGCCAGCTAGAGTGCAATGGCGGTATCTTACCTTAGAGAGGCCAGGAGGAAATATAGGATTAAACCAAATGGGAGTCAGAGGGGAAAGCGCAGGCGTGAGTTTTAGTTTAAAGGAGTAAGAATCCCAAACCTTGGTGTCAAATTTAGTGGTAGGAAGTAATTTGGAAGGGGGGAGGCGGTGTATAGGGGGTAGATCCCATAGCAGGGTGGAATCAGGCAGTGCTATGTATGCCTACTCTAGGTCAAGCCAGGAGGTGGAACCCGAGGGGGCATATGATGCAACAATTTGGGAGAAATGGGAGGCCAGACAATATAGCTTGATATCGGGTAGTCCCCTGACGCCACCAGAGATGGGCTTTTTCAGAACATTGAGCGAGACCCTTGGAGGCCTGTGATTCCAGATAAAACGAGTTAGAGCTTTCTGGATATTAGATAGGAGGGTAGCAGAGACAGCAACTGGTAGGGTTTGGAAGAGATATAGCCATTTGGGTATGATATTCATTTTGACTGCTATGATCCTGCCCAGCCATGAGATAATAAGACGGTTCCAAGAAGCCAGATCAGATTGTGTTTTGGAAAATAGGGGTGGGAAGTATTCCTGATAAAGGAGGCCATAACGAGATGTAAGATAGACTCCCAAATATTTTATTTTCCTGGTCTGCCATTTGAATTTGAATGAGGACAGTAACACATCAGCCTCCCAAGGGAGGACATGGACCAGCATGGCCTCTCATTTTGTATAATTTATTTTATAGCTAGAAATCACACTGTAGGTCTGGAGAACCTTATAGAGGTTGGGGAGGGAGATGACCGGCTGAGAAAGCGAAAGTAGGACATCGTCCACAAAAAGTGAAACTTTGGAATTGATGTCCCCCAACCTGCACGCCCCAAATGTTGGGGTTAGATCGGATTTGAGAGGCCAATGGCTCAATCACCAGAGCGAAAATGAGAGGAGCCAGAGGGTAACCTTGCCTTGTACCATTTTGAATGGATATCAAATTTGAAGGTGTACCGTTGATCAGGACTTTAGCCAAGGGCGAGGAGTACAGTGCCAGGACGCTAGTGAGAAAGTCACCAGTGAAGCCAAAGGCCTCAAAAGCTGCTCTCATAAAACCCCAGGAGATCCTATCAAATGCTTTTTCAGCATCCAGAGAGAGGATTATAGTAGGGGATCTCCTGGTGTTTGCAATATGGATGACATCAATGGCTCTCCTGGTGTTATCCCTTGCCTGGCGCCCCGGGATAAATCCCACTTGGTCATAGTGGATCAATGATGGAAGGAATTCATTCAGGCGATTTGCCAGGATTTTAGCGTATATCTTTAGGTCCAGGTTAAGGAGGGAGATGGGTCTGTAGCTGGCGCAATGAAGTGGATCCTTTCCATCTTTTGGGATCATTACAATTTTGGCTTTGAGCATTTCCGGTGGGAAGGGGGTCCCTCGAAGGGCACCATTGTACAGGGAGTGCAGGTGGGGAGCAAGCAAGCTCAAATTTTTTTTATAGTAGGCTGCCGTAAAGCCATCGGGGCCTGGGGATTTGCCACTTTTTTGTGATTTAATAGCGAGTTGGATTTCATCTAATGAGATTTCTTCATTAAGGTGTTGAAGGGCTTGAGCGGATAGTTTAGTGAGTTTAGATGTAGCAAGGAAATCTGAAATCAGTGCAGTGTTGGATTGCTGTGAGGAAGGGACAGGGGGAGCTGGAAGGTTGTGAAGGGCGGAATAGTATTGTTGGAAAGCTTCTCTGATGGCAGCGGGGTCGTGGAGGAGTTGGTTGTTGGAATCACGGATCAATATAATATTTTTGTGGGTCCTGGCTGATCGAAGCCGTGCCGCTAGAATTTTGTCCGCTTTATCCCCCTTTTCATTAAAGGATTGTCGGAGCCATTTAAGGCGCTTGGTTACCTGTTTAGAAGAGAAGGAGATCAAGTTGGGCTTTAGTCTCGCGGAGGGCTAGCAAAGTGGCAGGGTCTGGAGTAACCTTGTGTTGGGCTTCCAGGGATTGCAGTTTAAGGGATACTTCGTTAGTCAAGGTGAGGGTTTCTTTTTTCTTTTTAGAGGCAATGCTGAGTAAATGTCCCCTCAGGACTGCCTTATATGCCGTCCAAAGAGTAGTTCTAGAGATATCTGGGATGTCGTTGAGTTCGAAGAATTCTTTGAGGCGAGCCCGAGCTGGGAGAGTATATCTGCGTTGTGAAGTAAAGAGTCATTGAGGCGCCACGTCATGGGGCGCGGGGGCGGTCTGACAGGCCGCAGAAATCTATAGAGATGGGGCGTGATCAGACCATATCATCGGGTGAATTTGAGCCGCCTGGAGGTTTAATGCCAAGTCATGGCTGAGCAGGATCATGTCTATGCGTGAATAAGAATGATGGGGTGGAGAGTAATATGTATAGTGACGCGCAGTCGGTTCCTTCACTCTCCAGGAGTCGTAAAGAAGCTGGGATTTCATGAGACTGAGGAGCGACTTAGAGATACTGGGTCCAAAACGGCAGGAGATTGCGGCCACAGGGGTGAAACGGTCCAAGGAATGATTCAAGACAGTATTAAAGTCTCCCGCTACTATAAGGTCTCCCTGACGCAGGCGGGACACTAAGACATCTAATTTTGAAAAATGCGATCCTGGTGCTGGTTGGGAGCGTAAACATTAACCAGGGTGCATAGTTTGTTAATAATTTTGCCTACTAAAATAAGGTACCTACCCTCTTTGTCAGCCAGGGAATCAATGGGTTCGAAGGTTAGATGGCGGGCAAATAAAATTGCGACTCCTCGTTTTTTAGTTGTGTGGTTGCATGCATGGTGTGTATCAGGGTGTGTCTTTGAGCGAAGCTCGGGATGGGAATTGTGTTGGAAATGTGTTTCTTGTATCAAAATGAAATCGCCCGAGTAGAGTTTGAGGGTAGTAAAAAGCTTACCTCTTTTCTGAGAGCTATTCAGCCCTTTAACATTAAATGAGAGGACTCTAAGACCCATGTGCAGCGAGGAGGAAAAAAATCAGGAGAGAGCCTGACACAGTGTGGTTATTTAGGGGAGGGGAAAGGTTTAAGGGGGAAGCAAGGGGGGAAGGGGTAGGAAGATGGTCACACGGCAAAATAGGCCGGAACCCGTGGTGCCGACCTTGGGAGGGAATACTATGTGTTGGGGAAGCACATAGGTCAGCAAAGGAGCTATAAGCTCCAGGGAGGCGCGGGCAGGCCGCGAGAAGGTGCATCACAAGAGAACAAAGAGCAAGTGTGCACCCCTCTGGGATACCTGAGATAGTGTAAAAATAACAAGACTAGTGGTAGGTCGTGAGTGGAACATCCGGGTGGGCGAGCATGTGGGGGGACAGGAGTAAGGTAAAGCTAAGGGAGAGTGAGGGGTAAAATGTAGATATAAGGAGAAAGGTGAATGATGTAGAGACATAATATAAAACAATATAACGTCAAGATTAAACATTGAGTAGTATAACATAGCTTAACATAGGTCGGGGGGTCCCAGCTACTGGAGAGTGCACCCCTTAGCAGGGGAAGCAGCCAAGAAGAGCCGGGATACAACAATAAAGGTGCAAATAAACTCTATGGGCCAGAAATGGACCAACATGTAAATAAAACAAACTTAATACTCAGTGAAACAACATAACAGGATTCGGTAAAGCTCTCGCATGACACGTTCAAGCAGCATCAACACCATTGCCAGAGAGTGGGGAGGCCCCGCAAAACTAGACAAGGTCAACAGCTGGGGGCGTGGAAACGAGAGCCACTGCCAAATAACAGGGTTTTCACTAGAGATATGGTCAAGGACCAGATCCCAGTGAAAGAGCAAAATGGTATGAAAGTTACAATTAGGAGGGACACAGAGCGTTAACCTGGTATAGCAAGTCAAGTCCCAGAAGCTTCAGTGGCTTGCAAGGAGGATGAAGAAGTCGACGGGATCGTAGTCCACTCGGTCCTGGGGGCTTGACGCGACGACATTTTAGGTGGTGTCTGAGGAAGAGGAGAAGCTTCAGGGAGATCAGGAAGTCCTGTAGTGATGCCGGGTTTAGGAAGTAGAGCTTGGGCTTTGTTGAGAGTTCTGGCCATAAGCATAGAACCTTGGTGCCAGATTAGAAGGCGAAAAGGGAAACCCCAACGATACTTAATTTCCTTTTGGTGGAGAAGTGAAGTGACAGGTTTGAAAACTCTTCTCTTGGCCAGTGTAAGTGGGGAGAGGTCTTGGAAGATTTGTAGAGTGGTGTTACCGTAGGTGATTGAGGGGAGTCGTCGTACCTCTCTCATGATGGCTTTCTTCGCCGTAAAGTAGTGCATTCTAAGGATAACATCCCTGGGTTGGGACGGATCTTGAGAACGGGGTCTGAGTGCACGGTGGGCGCGGTCCAGAAGAAAATGGTCTTCAGGAGTTAGAGGGGAAAGCTGAGTGAAGAGTTTTTTGAGGTAGAGTTCTAGGTGGGCAGACTCAACATGCTCAGGTATTCCTCAGATTCTCATATTGTTGCGCCTGGCCCTGTTGTCCTGGTCCTCCTGACCCTCTTGCAGCTGAAGAATATCTTGGCGCATCTGGCCCAGTTCTGTACCAACTGATTGTTCATACGTCACCACTTCTTCGACTCGATGTTCAAGGTGATCGGTTTTGTTCCCAATGCCCGCAATGTCCTTCTTTAGTGAATGGAGGGCCTGCACTGAGGCTTTGACGTCTTCCACCTCCTTGAGGAGGGACAAAAAGTCCAGGCGGTTGATGGGGGAGCGGTCGTCTTCGTCAGATCCTGATTCAGAGTGTTCACCAGATCTAGCCTGTTTTTTTTGCTTGGATAGGTAGGGGAGGAGGTCTCCTCCTGTAGATTTTTTTCCTTTAGGCATTTTGGTAAGCGGGGCAGGCAGGGAGGCGGTATAGATGAGGGGAGCCCGGTTGTTCAACAGAGTGTAGCTCAGGGTCCAGAGGGACACAATTACATATTTACAACCAAATAATTTTAGAGGGTTGGGTCAGGCCACGGAGCAGGATGGTAAGCGGGTAGGCAGCTTGGTGACAAGGAGCCGCAGTCCGTTCGGTGGGGCACATGGAGTAGAGATGTGGGTGAGCCAGAAGTACGGCCTCAGGGCAGAAGGCGCAGGGTCCCAGACCACAGAACCAGTGTTGCTGGACGCCAGATAGGTCCTCCTTAATGCAGCTCCTCAGGTAGGCAGCCGTTGGCGGCGTGCGGCCCTAGGGGTCCAGCCAGGATCCTAAGGCTAAAGCAGGAGCCTGGGAGGAGGTTCTTATGTATAGCCTGTATTAGGGAGCCTGTCCCAGGATGTCGGCACTCAATGCACGTGGAGTGCCCCTTTATTGAGTCACAGGAGCACACAGTAGGGTAGGTAAACCATGTATTCGGGAGGTCTGTGAGTTAAAGAATCGGGTCGGTCCCGCTCGGCGAGTTCCGTTAGCCCCGTCCACCGGAAGTAAGTGACCCGCAAGTCCTGTCAGTACTCGAGGTCTGAGGCCCCGACCGGAAGCAGGCCTGTCCCCAGAGGCACTCACAGACCGTCGGCCAGATGTAGCCCACAGGTGAGGGGACCACAATGGAGGCTGGATAGCAGCGCTGAGCGGCCGTCCAGGGGCTTATAGAAGCGGGCAGCAGGAGGTGTCAGATGGATTGTTGCTGTTCAGACGGCATGGGTGTGCGTTCCAGGGTCCCGGCTGCACAATATCTTCCCCACAGACTTACAATCATGCAGAATGGGTCTTGGGGACCAGAAAGCCCGATTTTTACCCTTTTACTTAAATGCCTCCACGGTGCTCTCGGCAAAGGCAGCCTTCCGGAATGGCGTCCTGACCACGCGTCCCATATACTTGTTTTTAACAATCTTTAAGTAGACTAACCCATGAACATTGCAGATACTTACGCTGAACATAACATCATTCTTATGTACTGTGGCTGCATCATCTGTATAAGGAGCTTGGCCGTTGTGTTATGTAACTGATCATATATATAAAACCTGAACACATTATAAAGACCTTATATTGTTGTTTACTCATCAATATAAATTGAACATTTGGTATAACTTTGTCACCCCAAAGGGGCACACAACCTGTTGGTTTCATCCACTTAGCACTGACCCGCAGATTATCTTAACAACAAAGCCACAAATAGGGCTCTATTTTCCAAAATAACCACTATACAAGTGTGTAAGACCCCCGGATAACTGAGACACACTAACCCTAGAAACGAGGTACAGGAGGTGTAATCGTATCACTAGGTACCATCCTTTCAAAGAGACCTCAAAGCCTTCACCACCCTACTAACAGATCAAATACCGGATGTACACACCCAGATTCCCCACCAAGGACCAAACCCTTCTCCCTATTTCAGCTCAGTGTGACCAGTGTAATAACACATACCATGCCAGCAAAGTCCGTCCGGACGAATAAGAGTATTCGCTCTTCTTTTGGCCTCATTTATAGTGAAGACTTTGATACACTGTCTCCAGAGGCGTTACGAACACTCTATCCTCAAGAGGAACTTTTCTCTATACAGCCTTGTATTCGTCCGGACGGACTTTGCTGGTGCGCACCACACAAGACTCAGTCTGGATTTACTAGCCGCATGTGCAGCGGGACCGGCATTTGAACGGAGTCCTTTTTGTGTATACCTCTATTAAGGACACTTACTCCCTCAGGGACTGATATTTTTGGAAACATCGGGATCCCTTTTGAATATGGAGAGACGTCTGTTGGAACTTTCCCATATATAGGTTATTATGAGCCTGTGCCCTGATTATATGTGATACATTGGTACTATTTTTAATTGTTTTGTCTATATGGAGTAAATACTAGTTTTTATACAATGGTTTTTCTCTGCTTGTTCATTATATACAGGTATAATTTGATATTAGGTCATATCATGCGCAACCTGTTTTTTGTATTGTATTATGTTTATTAGAGGATTTGCACTTCCTCTATTTGATTTGCTGCACTTGATGTCCTATTATTATTTCTTTATCTGTTATATTGCCTATTAGCGCCGGAGACCTTCTACTATACTGCTAGATATAACAAACATGACTACAATAAGTATTATGACTGATACAGATAACAGTGACATGAATACAATTAAGTATAATAACGTTTCCATGGATGGTCTGGAACTAGTATTAGTGGAGGATTGACATTAAGAGACGACAACAAGGTCGTACAAGGGAGACTGACATGAGGATAAGAGACCCCTCCTGTGAGAGCTGGAGGGAGATCGAGGACTTAAGGTTGTGGGACACATATGTTATATAATAAAGAGTATAATTATGTCTGTTTGCTTGAATGTAGGAGGGACTCCTGGAGTTACTACATTGCAGATGGGGGGTCTCCTGTGTACTGAGCGGCTGTCATGTATCTGCATATTTTATATTGTCAGAGTAAGAGGTAGACTGGTCATGTGACCGTAACACTAGAACCTATACTGTACCAGGGGGTGTGGGCTAATCTCCAGCACTAGACAACCTATGTGTTAGTGGCACTTGGTGAGGGGTGGTTGGGTAGGAGGTGATAGTAGGGGGATGTGGGGTAATAGGGGTAGAAGGAGGGGGATGGGGGCTAGTCTCCAGCACTAGACAAGCTATATGTTAGTGGTACTTGGTGAGGGGTGGTTGGGTAGGAGGTGATAATAGGGGGATGTGGGGTAATGGGGGTAGAAGGAGGGGGATGGGGGCTAGTCTCCAGCACTAGACAACCTATGTGTTAGTGGCACTTGGTGAGGGGTGGTTGGGTAGGAGGTGATAGTAGGGGGGATGTGGGGTAATGGGGGTAGAAGGAGGGGGATGGGGCTAGTCTCCAGCACTAGACAAGCTATGTGTTAGTGGTACTTGGTGAGGGGTGGTTGGGTAGGAGGTGATAATAGGGGGATGTGGGGTAATGGGGGTAGAAGGAGGGGGATGGGGGCTAGTCTCCAGCACTAGACAAGCTATGTGTTAGTGGCACTTGGTGAGGGGGTGGTTGGGTAGGAGGTGATAGTAGGGGGATGTGGGGTAATGGGGGTAGAAGGAGGGGGATGGGGGATAGTCTCCAGCACTACACAAGCTATGTGTTAGAGGCACTTGGTGAGGGGTGGTTGGATAGGAGGTGATAGTAGGGGGATGTGGGGTAATGGGGGTAGAAGGAGGGAGATTGGGGCTAGTCTCCAGCACTAGACAAGCTATGTGTTAGTGACACTTGGTGAGGGGTGGTTGGGTAGGAGGTGATAGTAGGGGGGATGTGAGGTAATGGGGGTAGAAGGAGGGGGATGGGGGCTAGTCTCCAGCACTAGACAAGCTATGTGTTAGTAGCACTTGGTGAGGGGTGGTTGGGTAGGAGGTGATAGTAGGGGGGATGTGGGGTAATGGGGGTAGAAGGAGGGGGATGGGGGCTAGTCTCCAGCACTAGACAAGCTATGTGTTAGAGGCACTTGGTGAGGGGTGGTGGGGTAGGAGGTGATAGTAGGGGGGATGTGAGGTAATGGGGGTAGAAGGAGGGGGATGGGGGCTAGTCTCCAGCACTAGACAAGCTATGTGTTAGTAGCACTTGGTGAGGGGTGGTTGGGTAGGAGGTGATAGTAGGAGGGATGTGGGGTAATGGGGGTAGAAGGAGGGGATGGGGGCTAGTCTCCAGCACCAGACAAGCTATGTGTTAGTGGCACTTGGTGAGGGGTGGTTGGGTAGGAGATGATAGTAGGGGGATGAGGGGTAATGGGGGTAGAAGGAGGGGGATGGGGGCTAGTCTCCAGCACTAGACAACCTATGTGTTAGTGGCACTTGGTGAGGGGTGGTTGGGTAGGAGGTGATAGTAGGGGGATGTGGGGTAATGGGGGTAGAAGGAGGGGATGGGGGATAGTCTCCAGCACTAGACAACCTATGTGTTAGTGGCACTTGGTGAGGGGTGGTTTGGTAGGAGGTGATAGTAGGGGGGATGTGAGGTAATGGGGGTAGAAGGAGGGGGATGGGGGCTAGTCTCCAGCACTAGATAAGCTATGTGTTAGTAGCACATGGTGAGGGGTGGTTGGGTAGGAGGCGATAGTAGGGGGATGTGGGGTAATAAGGGTAGAAGGAGGGGGGTGGGGGCTAGTCTCCAGCACTAGACAAGCTATGTGTTAGTGGCACTTGGTGAGGGGTGGTTGGGTAGGAGGTGATAGTAGGGGGGATGTGGGGTAATGGGGGTAGAAGGAGGGGGATGGGGGCTAGTCTCCAGCACTAGACAAGCTATGTGTTAGTAGCACATGGTGAGGGGGTGGTTGGGTAGGAGGTGATAGTAGGAGGGATGTGGGGTAATGGGGGTAGAAGGAGGGGGATGGGGGCTAGTCTCCAGCACTAGACAAGCTATGTGTTAGTGGCACTTGGTGAGGGGTGGTTGGGTAGGAGGTGATAGTAGGTAGGATGTGGGGTAATGGGGTAGAAGGAGGGGGATGGGGGCTAGTCTCCAGCACTAGACAAGCTATGTGTTAGTGGCACTTGGTGAGGGGGTGGTTGGGTAGGAGGTGATAGTAGGGGGGATGTGGGGTAATGTGGGTAGGAGGGGAAGGAGGGCTAGTCTCCAGCACTAGACAAGCTATGTGTTAGTGGCACTTGGTGAGGGGGTGGTTGGGTAGGAGGTGATAGTAGGGGGGATGTGGGGTAATGGGGGTAGAAAGAGGGGGATGGGGGCTAGTCTCCAGCACTAGACAAGCTATGTGTTAGTGGCACTTGGTGAGGGGGTGGTTGGGTAGGAGGTGATAGTAGGGGGATGTGGGGTAATGGGGGTAGAATGAGGGGGATGGGGGCTAGTCTCCAGCACTAGACAAGCTATGTGTTAGTAGCACTTGGTGAGGGGTGGTTGGGTAGGAGGTGATAGTAGGGGGATGTGAGGTAATGGGGGTAGGAGGAGGGGGATAGGGGCTAGTCTCCAGCACTAGACAAGCTATGTGTTAGTAGCACTTGGTGAGGGGTGGTTGGGTAGGAGGTGATAGTAGGAGGATGTGGGGTAATGGGGATAGAAGGAGGGGGATGGGGGCTAGTCTCCAGCACTAGACAAGCTATGTGTTAGTAGCACTTGGTGAGGGGTGGTTGGGTAGGAGGTGATAGTAGGGGGATGTGGGGTAATGGGGGGTGGAAGGAGGGGGTGGGGCTAGTCTCCAGCACTAGACAAGCTATGTGTTAGTGGCACTTGGTGAGGGGTGGTTGGGTAGGAGGTGATAGTAGGGGGATGTGGGGTAATGGGGGTAGAAGGAGGGGGATGGGGGCTAGTCTCCAGCACTAGACAAGCTATGTGTTAGTGGCACTTGGTGAGGGGTGGTTGGGTAGGCGGTGATAGTAGGGGGGATGTGGGGTAATGGGGGTAGAAGGAGGGGGATGGGGGCTAGTCTCCAGCACTAGACAAGCTATGTGTTAGTGGCACTTGGTGAGGGGTGGTTGGGTAGGAGGTGATAGTAGGGGGATGTGGGGTAATGGGGGTAGAAGGAGGGGATGGGGGATAGTCTCCAGCACTAGACAACCTATGTGTTAGTGGCACTTGGTGAGGGGTGGTTGGGTAGGAGGTGATAGTAGGGGGATGTGAGGTAATGGGGGTAGAAGGATGGGGGCTAGTCTCCAGCACTAGACAAGCTATGTGTTAGTGGCACTTGGTGAGGGGGTGGTTGGGTAGGTGGTGATAGTAGGGGGATGTGAGGTAATGGGGGTAGAAGGAGGGGGATGGGGGCTAGTCTCCAGCACTAGACAAGCTATGTGTTAGTGGCACTTGGTGAGGGGTGGTTGGATAGGAGGTGATAGTAGGGGGATGTGGGGTAATGGGGGTAGAAGGAGGGGGATGGGGGATAGTCTCCAGCACTACACAAGCTATGTGTTAGAGGCACTTGGTGAGGGGTGGTTGGGTAGGAGGTGATAGTAGAGGGGATGTGGGGTAATGGGGGTAGAAGGAGGGGGATCGGGGCTAGTCTCCAGCACTAGACAAGCTATGTGTTAGTGACACTTGGTGAGGGGTGGTTGGGTAGGAGGTGATAGTAGGGGGGATGTGAGGTAATGGGGGTAGAAGGAGGGGGATGGGGGCTAGTCTCCAGCACTAGACAAGCTATGTGTTAGTGACACTTGGTGAGGGGTGGTTGGGTAGGAGGTGATAGTAGGGGGATGTGGGGTAATGGGGGTAGAAGGAGGGGAAGGAGGGCTAGTCTCCAGCACTAGACAAGCTATGTGTTAGTAGCACTTGGTGAGGGGTGGTTGGGTAGGAGGTGATAGTAGGGGGGATGTGGGGTAATGGGGGTAGAAGGAGGGGGATGGGGGCTAGTCTCCAGCACTAGATAAGCTATGTGTTAGTAGCACATGGTGAGGGGTGGTTGGGTAGGAGGCAATAGTAGGGGGATGTGGGGTAATAAGGGTAGAAGGAGGGGGGTGGGGGCTAGTCTCCAGCACTAGACAAGCTATGTGTTAGTGGCACTTGGTGAGGGGTGGTTGGGTAGGAGGTGATAGTAGGGGGGATGTGAGGTAATGGGGGTAGAAGGAGGGGGATGGGGGCTAGTCTCCAGCACTAGACAAGCTATGTGTTAGTAGCACATGGTGAGGGGGTGGTTGGGTAGGAGGTGATAGTAGGAGGGATGTGGGGTAATGGGGGTAGAAGGAGGGGGATGGGGGCTAGTCTCCAGCACTAGACAAGCTATGTGTTAGTGGCACTTGGTGAGGGGTGGTTGGGTAGGAGGTGATAGTAGGTAGGATGTGGGGTAATGGGGTAGAAGGAGGGGGATGGGGGCTAGTCTCCAGCACTAGACAAGCTATGTGTTAGTGGCACTTGGTGAGGGGGTGGTTGGGTAGGAGGTGATAGTAGGGGGGATGTGGGGTAATGTGGGTAGGAGGGGAAGGAGGGCTAGTCTCCAGCACTAGACAAGCTATGTGTTAGTGGCACTTGGTGAGGGGGTGGTTGGGTAGGAGGTGATAGTAGGGGGGATGTGGGGTAATGGGGGTAGAAAGAGGGGGATGGGGGCTAGTCTCCAGCACTAGACAAGCTATGTGTTAGTGGCACTTGGTGAGGGGGTGGTTGGGTAGGAGGTGATAGTAGGGGGATGTGGGGTAATGGGGGTAGAATGAGGGGGATGGGGGCTAGTCTCCAGCACTAGACAAGCTATGTGTTAGCAGCACTTGGTGAGGGGTGGTTGGGTAGGAGGTGATAGTAGGGGGATGTGAGGTAATGGGGGTAGGAGGAGGGGGATAGGGGCTAGTCTCCAGCACTAGACAAGCTATGTGTTAGTAGCACTTGGTGAGGGGTGGTTGGGTAGGAGGTGATAGTAGGAGGATGTGGGGTAATGGGGATAGAAGGAGGGGGATGGGGGCTAGTCTCCAGCACTAGACAAGCTATGTGTTAGTAGCACTTGGTGAGGGGTGGTTGGGTAGGAGGTGATAGTAGGGGGATGTGGGGTAATGGGGGGTGGAAGGAGGGGGTGGGGCTAGTCTCCAGCACTAGACAAGCTATGTGTTAGTGGCACTTGGTGAGGGGTGGTTGGGTAGGAGGTGATAGTAGGTGGGATGTGGGGTAATGGGGGTAGAAGGAGGGGGATGGGGGATAGTCTCCAGCACTAGACAAGCTATGTGTTAGTGGCACTTGGTGAGGGGTGGTTGGGTAGGAGGTGATAGTAGGGGGATGTGGGGTAATGGGGGTAGAAGGAGGGGGATGGGGGCTAGTCTCCAGCACTAGACAAGCTATGTGTTAGTGGCACTTGGTGAGGGGTGGTTGGGTAGGCGGTGATAGTAGGGGGGATGTGGGGTAATGGGGGTAGAAGGAGGGGATGGGGGCTAGTCTCCAGCACTAGACAAGCTATGTGTTAGTGGCACTTGGTGAGGGGTGGTTGGGTAGGAGGTGATAGTAGGTGGGATGTGGGGTAATGGGGGTAGAAGGAGGGGGATGGGGGATAGTCTCCAGCACTAGACAAGCTATGTGTTAGTGACACTTGGTGAGGGGTGGTTGGGTAGGAGGTGATAGTAGGGGGATGTGGGGTAATGGGGGTAGAAGGAGGGGGATGGGGGCTAGTCTCCAGCACTAGACAAGCTATGTGTTAGTGACACTTGGTGAGGGGTGGTTGGGTAGGAGGTGATAGTAGGGGGATATGGGGGTAGAAGGAGGGGGATGGGGGCTAGTCATGGTGTGTGAGCCCCTCTGTGGTGTATGGGGTGTAGCTGGTCTGGGTATTAAGTCTCTCACAGCTCTACCATTATAATAACCAGCTCTGCTATTACTAACAGCCTTCTGCTGACTGCAGCACAATGAGGATTATGTAGCAGCTGATGTGAGAGCTCAGCCGCATGTATGAAGCCCTGATGGCCGGGAGGCTGCACATAAACATGGGGTAACTCTATGGGGGTAATTCCCGCTGTCTGATATATTATTATAAGGAGATATTACCTCAGCCTTGTACAGGGCCCAGATATAGCGCTCCAGGTTCTAAGATGGCGTCTGAGAGGATATGTGACCACGCCCCCTAAGCACTGTACGTTGTCAGGGGCGGAGATGGATCTTCAAGACCAATAGTGTGTGGGAGACTACGGGAAAATGGCCGCCGCTGTCCTGCACTGAGGACAATAGAGATGGAATCAATTGTATTCATAATTAATGCCACAAAGCCCTCTCATCTGTTTAAGAGTTCCCGCTGTAACTATCACTCTTCGCCCATATCAGATGAAAGTCTATTAGATACATAACCTACATATGTCCGGTAACAACTTATTCGGTAGAGTAAGTTTCTATAACTATTGTCCCCGATGCAGAACAGCGGCGGCCATTTTCCCGTAGTCTCCCACACATTATTTATCCTTCATAAAATATCCATTAAATAGATATTACCCAGAATCCCTCACACAGTCCTACAGACTGACACCATTTGTTTGCATTATACATTTATAACACTATGTAGCCCATTGATATAAATAATGAATGTAAGCTGAGATACTCTGATAATTTTAAAAAAAATATTACTTTATTGTTGTGATGTAAAATGCTTCTCATTTTTTTGTGTGTGAGTAACTTTATTAAATCCAACCAAATAAAATCCAGGATAGTGAAATGTGTTAATAAAATGCAATTAAAGCAGATTGCAGTGTTATTGTCACTATTTGAGTTTATAATAATGCTTTTATTTCAATCACTTTCTTTCTCTTAAGAGTCCTCGGGATTAAATAGATCTGGTTTGCACTATAGCTATGGATAGTCTGCTGTACTTCTGTGTAAATGATTATATCTCCTTGTGTGACCCATTTATTTCCTCCTAAAATACAGAGTTTTATGCAGACATTTGTGGTCCTATAATAACTAAGTATCTTATATCTTAAAGGAAAACTACGTAATATATTTGGCCTGAGACCCTGATAGATATCGGTAGTCAGTGATTATATAACACCAATATTTTGTGGTTCTTATTTACCATATAATAAGTATTTGTCTCTCTCACACCTGGTATTACATTTTGTATTGAATGTTTTCATAGGTTACAATGTTATCCCTCTTAGTATACAGAGCAGACTGCGTTTAAGTAAAACTAAAATCATCTAACACCAACATTTACACAATCTAATAGTAACAGTAATAAGAGATACTAAACCAAGCTAAAGAGTTTAAGTAGATATAAGAGCTGTAAACGCAAAAGAGCTATAGGAACAATAGAGCTATAACCACTTGAAACAAGAACAGAGAACAACAAGTTGAACATCAGCACTTCCATCTTTTTTGGGGGATCCAAAATACCACCCACAGTCTGTGCCCCCTCTCCCATCTGCTTCTCCAACAGGATAAATTACTTCATTAGTTATCCATGGAACAAGTGCACCAATACCCAACAACCACTTCACTCCGAAGAAACACCAAAAAAAGCCACTCCAGGACCATCCACTGAACTAAGAACAGGAAGACAAAGAACCAAAAGGAGAGGAACATCTACTGACAACGACTTCACTCTAATGGATTAGGCAGTAAGTGACAAACACCTACAACACCCGACCTATAGATCCCACCAGGTTACACCACCTATAGATCCCTTCAGGTTACACCACCTATAGATCTCGCCAGGTTACACCGCCTACAGATTCCGCCAGGGTACACCGCCTACAGATTTCACCATGTTACACCGCCTATAGATCCCGGCATATTACACCACCTATAGATCCCACCAGGTTACACCACCTATACATCTTACCAGGTTACACGACCTAAAGATCTCACCACGTTACACCACCTATCGATCCCACCAGGTTACATCCCATTCACTTTCCTCTTAGTAGTGGGACCCCTATTCTCTCCGCAGGCAGCAACCAATCACAGGTCCACTGATACATCCTCACACCGCAGACAGTCCCTATCCTACATCTCTACGTATGGATATGAAGGATTTATTATAGAGCGGTGTTACATGGAAGACATATTACAGGGCACTACACCACCATGGAGAGTGGGCTCTGGATCCCGCTGTCAGACATGCTATGGAGACATAGGACTGAGTTACTGACCCTGCTGTGTGTTATGTTACAAAGACATTCCCTATAAAGTGTTTATGGCCAGAGTCTCTCTAAACCCTCAGCCCCTCGTTACCAGTTTCAGTCATGTTTCTATATGGTGGTAAAATGTACAATAATGTCTATATTTGACCATATAGCCAGGTGATCTTATGTAGTGTTTTTGTCATGACAGAGCTTCCTGTCATTTATCTACATTCTAATTATCCTATTATGTTTATCTAGATAACAGGAGAAACGTAAGAAGTACACGTATATCCTAATATGTATTCCCAGCTTCTCTGCTTCTCTCATATCTATGAATGAATATATATATATATATAATGTATACATACATTATTAATTATTATTATTATTAATATTTATTTATAAGGCGCTACAAGGCATCCGCAGCGCCGTACAGAGACAAACAAAATCACAATACAATGGGAGACAGCACAGTACAGTAAACACAGCAACTCAGTACGCTCAATGCACAGCTAGAGAGGGCGGGGAAGGGGGAGGGAGGATCCGAAAATGACGGGGCCCAAGAAGGGGGGCGTGGAAGACAGGGAGACCCCCAGGGGGGAGGAGGGAGCGAAAGTGGATGTGGGGTGGAGGACCTTTGAGGAGGAGGGCTAAGTAGCTGGAGAGCAGAGTTAGAAGTGGTGGAAACAGGAGGAGAGATGGCCCTGCTCAGAGGAGCGTACAATCTAAGGGGAGGGGTGGACAGACAGAGAGACGCAGGGGAGAGAGGGAGAGTAGGGGGACAGAGGCAGAAGATAAGGTAGGAAGTTAAGTGGGAGACAGAAAGGCTTTAAGAAAAAGGTGGGTTTTTAGGGCCCGTTTGAAGCTGGATAGATTAGGGGAAGTTCTGATGGAGGGAGGGAGCTTGTTCCAGTGGAGGGGGGCAGCGCGGGCGAAGTCTTGGATACGCGAGTGGGAGGAGGTTATAAGGGGGGAAGAGAGGCGACGGTCAGAGGCAGAACGGAGAGGGCGGGATGGAGCATGAATAGAGAGGAGGGTGGAGATGTAGGGCGCAGTGGAGTTGGCGAGGGCCTTGTAGGTGAGTGTGAGGAGCTTAAAGAGGATTCTGAAGGGGAATGGGAGCCAGTGAAGGGCTAGGTAGAGGGGGGAGACAAAAGAGGAGCGGCGAGAGAGGAAAATAAGCCTAGCTGCAGCGTTAAGGACGGATCGAAGGGGATCGAGATGAGAGTGGGGGAGGCCAGTGAGGAGGAGGTTGCAGTAGTCCAGGCGGGAGATGATCAGAGAGTGGATAAGGCATTTGGTGGCATCTTGGGAGAGGAAGGGCCGGATGCGAGTGATGTTGCGCAGCTGGAAGCGGCAGGATTTAGCAAGAAAGAGGATGTGGGGGCCAAAGGAGAGAGAGGAGTCGAGGATGACACCAAGGCAGCGAAGTTGGGGGACAGGGGAGATAGAGGTGTTGTCGACAGTGATGGAGAGGTCAGAAGGGGATGGGGTATGAGAGGGAGGAAAAACTATGAGCTCAGTTTTGGCAAGGTTAAGTTTGAGGAATCGAGAGGACATCCAGGAGGAGATGGCAGAGAGGCAGGCGGACACCCTAGAGAGGAGGGAGGGAGAGAGATTAGGAGAGGAGAGGTATAGTTGAGTGTCGTCAGCGTAAAGGTGGTAGCTGAAGCCGAAGGAGCTGATGAGTTCACCCAGGGAGGAGGTGTATAGAGAGAAGAGTAAGGGTCCCAGAACAGAGCCCTGAGGGACCCCGACTGGAAGGGTGGATGGGGGGGAGAGAGACCCAGAGGTGGTGACAGAGAAGGAACGGTGAGTAAGGTAAGAGGTGAACCAGGACAGGACTGGGCCGGAGAGGCCGAAAGACTGGAGGGTGTGAAGGAGGAGGGGGTGGTCAACGGTGTCAAAGGCTGCAGAGAGGTCAAGGAGGATGAGAAGGGAGAAGTGGCCCCTGGCTTTTGCAGAGAGGAGGTCATTGGTGACTTTAGCCAGGGCAGTTTCAGTGGAGTGGAGGGGGCGGAAACCAGACTGGAGAGGATCAAGGAGGGAGTATTCAGAAAGGTAGGAGGTGAGACGGCTGCAGACGAGCCTCTCAAGAATTTTGGAGGCAAATGGGAGAAGAGATATGGGGCGATAGTTCGAGAGAGAAGTGGAGTCGAGATTAGGTTTCTTAAGAATGGGGGATACGAGAGCATGTTTGAAGGAGGAGGGGAAGATGCCAGTGGAGAGGGAGAGATTAAAGAGGTGAGCGAGGTGGGAGCAGGTGGTGGGGGAAAGGGAGCGAAGAAGGTGGGAGGGGATGGGATCCAGGGGGCAGGTAGTGGGGGGGGATGATAAAATGAGAGAGTGGACTTCCTCGCCGGTGGTGGGACGGAAGGAGTGGAGGGGAAGGTGGTTGGGGGGGGGAGGACAGAAGAGTGGGAGGGGTGGAAGAGAGAGTGGAGGAGGAGATTTCAACTCGGATGGCCTCGATTTTAGAGGAGAAGAAGGAGGCGAAATCAGAGGCAGTCAGGGAGGAGGGGGTGGGGGAGGGGAGGGGGCCAGGAGAGTGCTAAAGGTGGCAAAGAGGCGGCGGGGGTTAGAGGACTGGGAAGAGATGAGGGATTTAAAGAAAGATTGTTTAGCGAGTGAGAGGGCAGAGCTGTAGGATGAAAGGATGAATTTAAAGTGGAGGAAGTCAGCCAGGGAGCGGGATTTTCTCCAGTGACGTTCGGCAGAACGGGAGCATTTTTGGAGGAAGCGGGTAAATTTGGAGTGCCAGGGTTGGGGTTTGGAGCAGCGGGGGTGGACGGAGTGGGCAGGGGCAACCGCGTCCAGAGCGGAGGTGAGGGTGTGATTGTAGAGGGAGACCGCCTGGTTGGGGCAGGCCTGGGAGGAAAGGGGAGAAAGGAGGGTATCGAGAGAGGAGGACAGAGAGGCAGGGTCAAGAGCATCGAGGTTGCGTATGGACAGAGTAGGTTTGGGCAGGGGGAGGGGAGCAGGAGAAGAGGAGAGAGAGAAGGAGAGGAGATGGTGGTCGGATAGAGGAAAGGGAGAGATGGAGAAGTCGGAGAGATTACATAGGTAGGAGAAGACAAGATCAAGGGAGTGACCAAGGCAGTGGGTAGAGGAGGAGGTCCATTGGGTGAGACCAAGGGAGGAAGAGAGGGTGTACATTCATACATACATGCAGTTTTAGGTAAAGGTACAGGGTCTATGATGTAACTGTGTGCATGCTTTCATCTTTTTTGTTTTGCTTTTTAAACTGGTGCAACTCCAGCAGGTCATGTGATGGGGGCACTGATATGGGTTGTTCTACCACACTGTTCAAACTGCATCTAAACCAGGTTACTTAACAGAACAGAACCATTTTCAGAGCAAAGGGAGGGTGCACAGTGTCCCCCAATGGAGTCAGAGAAACAGGTGCAGTTCTAATTAGCATCAGACAAGGAGATTAACTCCTTCAGGCATGTTGCAGAGTTCAGGAGCAGGGCAGCAGCAGCACCTCTGGTGGATTATAGTTACTGCTGCCAGATACAAAACAAAGGCAGTCATAACACTATCCCAGACTTTAGAGTTATGCCTGAGGAGATGTGTAATTTTCTGAAGGAAGTCTCCATTCTCCTATCCATGGCATCCTTTAATGGACTCCCACCATCCCACGGGAGAGTGGTCTTTGAGGATAAGCCAGCTATGGCTGAATCCATCTTAGGCACAGAACACCATTTCAGCACATCTTCATCCTGAAAAGGGTACATACCATTCAGTCTCCCCATATTAGGATTACTCTTGTCTAAAGCCTGACATTCTTTAGCAATCAAGTCTATAACCACCTTATGCGTATGGAACACTCTAGACTTTACTTGGTGCTCTGAAAACAATGCATCCTGCGGTTTGATTGGTACTGCTGGCTCTTCAATACCTAAGTATAACATTCATAGTATCCATATGAAACATCCTGGGTTCCTCTTTCACCTCAGCCTCACTATCTGACTCCGAATCCCATTCCTGAGCAGAACTGAATGTTTCAGAGGACGGCCCTGGCCTCATTTCCTCCATATCTTCTGCTATAGGGATCCTGTCCCTTATTGTTCTGTTCTGGGGCCTGAAACTCTTCGTTTTAACCATCCATGAAAAGAACTGTTTAAATTGTTCAGGGGGGCCAGGCTCTTTACCATTTCCGGGATGCATGACACACAACAGATCAGTACAATCTTTCGGTAAACTGCCAGCACAAGCTGCACATACACGATTCTTCAGTTTACATTTCCTTTTTCCGTGCACAAGTTCCACAGAGGTACTGTAGACAATAGAAAAAAAAGGAACTAAGTAACCTATCCTTAGAGTAACCAAAAACCTCTTTTCAAGGGCTTACCTTGGGGTGTCCTTCAGCTTTTTTGGGGTGGGCTCCTGGTCCATAGTGCACTTATCCAGGTAGCTGCTAGGTCCTGCAGCATCAAACACCAAGCCAATAGTAAGCCTCATAAACGGGCTGCAGCTGCTCAAAACAGTGCCTGCTTTTGACCACACCCAGGGGACCGTTAGCAGATTTACACCTGCTCCCCCCCTGCTTCTTGGAAGGAAATAAAGATCCTGTAGACTTCGACACTCGGGAGGGGTGCACAGCCTTCCTGGGCTTACCCATGCGCGTGCGCTTCCTTGACCTGCGCGCGCGATTTCAGTGTGCACACCCGCCAGCACTCTTGCTAAAATTCAAAGAGGCAGACTTGTCCGGCACTTGCCCTGCTGGTGCTGTTCTCCACACAGCCAGCTCAGAGGAAAGCCAGAAAAAGCTCCGGGTAAGCCCTCTCGAATAAAATAAAAAATAAAACAACAAACACTCACTACACTACCTGTCCTATACACTGCTGAGACAGGAAGAGAAGACACTGAGGAAGAGGAGGAGCTTCCTTATATAGGGGCCAGGTGGGACAAAATTCTTCCTGTCTACACTAGCTGATCAGGGATTAACCCATTGTAAGGGATGCCATGGTGTAGGGAAAGGAAATGTCTGTTATACTAATAACAAATGTAGAAAAATACCTCTGATATGATATTTTAAATACTTAGACGACACAAGGCTTAAAAGTACCCTTTTTGATTTTTTAATAAAAACAGTACAAAATAAATTATATATATATATATCTATATATCTATATATACACACAAACATACAAAATACACATACATACACCAATTTTTTTAATTAAATTAATATAATCAACTGATTTTACAATATCTGAAGTATCACATTACACTTGTTTCATATCCAATTTCCGTTGTCCTATGTGCATTTTTTGATGTTCAACAAGTTTTAATTTGTGTGTAAAACAATTCTCACACTCAGAACATGGAAACAGTTTCTCACCTGTGTGAGTTCTCTGATGTTCGGCATGATGTGATTTACGTATAAAACATTTCCCACAGTCAGAACATGGAAACGGTTTCTCACCTGTGTGAGTTTTCTGATGTGCAATAAGAGATGATTTATGTGTAAAACATTTCCCGCACTCAGAACATGTAAATGGCTTCTCACGTGTGTGAGTTCTCTGATGTTCAACAAGATTTGATTTAACTGTAAAACATTTCCCACAGTCAGAACATTTAAACGGTTTCTCACCTGTGTGAGTTCTCTCATGTGCAACAAAAGTTATTTTATGTGTAAAACATTTCCCGCACTCAGAACATGTAAATGGTTTCTCACCTGTGTGAGTTCTCTGATGTACAACAAGATTTGATTTAACGGTAAAACATTTTCCACACTCAGAACATGTAAACGGTTTCTCACCTGTGTGAGTTCTCTGATGTAAAGCAAGAAATGATTTACGTGTAAAACATTTCCCGCACTCAGAACATGTAAACGGTTTCTCACCTGTGTGGGTTCTCTGATGTTTAACAAGATATGATTTATGTGTAAAAGATTTACCACACTGAGAACATGTAAATATTTTATCATCTGTATGAGCTATAATATCCATGTTATTAAGAGAATATTCTTCATTATTTGAGGGATCAGATAATTTATCTGCTCTGTGTATTGGATGTATATTTAGAGTAGTGGGGTTTCTTCCTGGAGAATCACGTGTGATGTTATAATCTTCTATTTCAAAATTCGTAGACAAAATACATTTTTCATCTGAGATATTCCTGTGTTTGCATCCATCTGCTGGAAGTAAAATAAATATATAGTTATAGACATTTTATTTTACATTGATTAACATATTATAATGCCCAACATTTCCATACTATGACAATGCTGAAATGTCCAGCTGTTTAATATCAATATGCGAACTACAAACACTTCATTATAATTACAAAACTGCATTACAAAGAACATTGTATAAAACCAGCCACAGTGACATGCAAAGTGCATCAGTTTGGACAATTGTAGCCAAAATGCAGACATTGGTGAGTAACATTTCCTAAGCAGACACATTGTCCAGCCAGCATCCTAGAACAGGAAGACTCATTAGCCAGTGACATTGTCCCACTAGACACTGATCTCACACACAAACACTGGAGCCTCAAAAGTAGAGTAGATGTGGGTTAAATTAGCAGCGAGACCTGGATATGGGATTACACTACTCTTAGGTCTCACATCCTTGCACAGAGCAGAGGAGAGCATCAGGACAGAGTAGGAGAATGGAGCAGGGCACAGATGGGTAACAGCACAAAGTAATGTATAAGGGTAAAGCACGGTACAGTCAGATCAGCAGAATAAAGAGCAACTGTACAGAGCATCCAAGCACACAGATTGGAGGGGAGCTATTGTGTAATGACGGGTGTGTGTGAGATGGGAGAGTTTGTGTGAAGTGTACGTTGTGATGGGGTGAATGTGATCTTAGAGGGAGGAGAATAATCTCATACTCTGCATTAGTATTACAGTGATAATATACAGCTGAGGATCAAATATTCATGGTGATGTCACATGTGGTAGTACAGGGAGATGGTTATGGATACTGTCACAGGAGGTAGTGTACAGGAGGCTCATGGGTAATTTCATGGAGTCAGATTGACGTCCCATGAGATACACCAGACAGTGTGAGGAGGAGACTGGTTAGGTCTCTGGGCTGGTAGCACACAGTGATATGATGTGAGGAGGAGACTGGTCAGATCTCTGGGCTGGTAACACACAATGATATGATGTGAGGAGGAGACTGGTCAGATCTCTGGGCTGGTAGCACACAGTGATATGATGTGAGGAGGAGACTGGTCAGATCTCTGGGCTGGTAGCACACAGTGATATGATGTGAGGAGGAGACTGGTCAGATCTCTGGGCTGGTAGCACACAGTAATATGATGTGAGGAGGAGACTGGTCAGATCTTTGGGCTGGTAGCACAGTGATATGATGTGAGGAGGAGACTGGTCAGATCTCTGGGCTGGTAGCACACAATGATATGATGTGAGGAGGAGACTGGTCAGATCTCTGGGCTGGTAGCACACAATGATATGATGTGAGGAGGAGACTGGTCAGATCTCTGGGCTGGTAGCACACAGTGATATGATGTGAGGAGGAGACTGGTCAGATCTCTGGGCTGGTAGCACACAGTGATATGATGTGAGGAGGAGACTGGTCAGATCTCTGGGCTGGTAGCACACAATGATATGATGTGAGGAGGAGACTGGTCAGATCTCTGGGCTGGTAGCACACAATGATATGATGTGAGGAGGAGACTGGTCAGATCTCTGGGCTGGTAGCAGACAATGATATGATGTGAGGAGGAGACTGGTCAGATCTCTGGGCTGGTAGCACACAATGATATGATGTGAGGAGGAGACTGGTCAGATCTCTGGGCTGGTAGCACACAATGATATGATGTGAGGAGGAGACTGGTCAGATCTCTGGGCTGGTAGCAGACAATGATATGATGTGAGGAGGAGACTGGTCAGATCTCTGGGCTGGTAGCACACAGTGATATGATGTGAGGAGGAGACTGGTCAGATCTCTGGGCTGGTAGCACACAATGATATGATTTGAGGAGGAGACTGGTCAGATCCCTGGGCTGGTAGCACAAAATGATATGATGTGAGGAGGAGACTGGTCAGATCTCTGGGCTGGTAGCACACATTGATATGATGTGAGGATGAGACTGGTCAGATCTCTGGGCTGGTAGCACATCGTGATATGATGTGAGGAGGAGACTGGTCAGATCTCTGGGCTGGTAGCACACAATGATATGATGTGAGGAGGAGACTGGTCAGATCCCTGGGCTGGTAGCACACAATGATATGATGTGAGGAGGAGACTGGTCAGATCTCTGGGCTGGTAGCACACAGTGATATGATGTGAGGAGGAGACTGGTCAGATCTCTGGGCTTGTCGCACACAGTGATATGATGTGAGGAGGAGACTGGTCAGATCTCTGGGCTGGTAGAACAATGATATGATGTGAGGAGGAGACTGGTCAGATCTCTGGGCTGGTAGCACACAATGATATGTGAGGAGGAGAACAGGTGTCTAATAGGGGCTGATGGCTCCTGACTCTCCCCCTGGACAGATACGTTTTGCTCATTAGTTTGTACTGACAGAGGAGGGTGTAGAATAAACTGAATAAGCAGAATATGTGACTCTTCTCTGTAATAAGTGTTTACTCACTTGTACTAATATCTGTAGGGATTTCCTCCTCCTTACACTGCTGATCACCCCTCACATACGTCTCTTCCTCTCCCTCTAAGATTTCTACTTTAATATCAGTCAGGACATCATCCTAAATAGCCCACAAAACAATAACAAGATCATATTTATTTTCATAATTTGAGGTGAAACAGAAGAATATCAGTTTATAAGATTCACACAATTTTTTTTACAGATCATATAATGGATTCGGTGAGACCCTAAAATGTCATCTACCTGATACTCCTGTGGGATACTGGGATTTTCCTGTGTACAATCCTGTGAATAATGAGGACGGAGATATCTCTCTGGGGTATTTCTGTTACTGGATCCATCTGTAGAAAACACACAGTGACTGAATACATTGCTTATATGTGATTATCAGATGATGTGTATCTAGGTGGCCCTCAAAACTGCTCCACTTTACAATAAATGAAAGTCTCCTCTTACCCAGTGATGTGAGGATCTGGTGATTCTCCATCTTCACCTCCTCGTACAGACCCTTGGGCCTCTCTAAATTCTCCCACTCATCCTCACACTTTATAGGAACCTGATAACACAATGACACAGTCATCATCCAGACACATCACCTAATGTTACTGTATAATGTCTCATTCCCAGCAGTCACCTCTCCAGTCACCAGCTGAATGATCTTGTTGGTCAGGTCCAGGATCTTCTGGTCATTGTTTCCCTCACGTATCAGTGAGTGAGGTTCAGGCACCGTGATGGGGCTCTGGGTCCTGCTCAATCCTCCTGACACACAGGGGCGGCTCCTGGGTGTCACACACTCACCAGATCTCTTTATCACTACTGTGTATTCCTGTGTATGGAGAGAGACATCAAGGTAAATGAAGATCCACATATTTGGAATTTTATTTAGGTATTAATTGTGCAAAAAAACCAAAAATGTTCTATTTTATAATTGTATCCATATCCTATATGTAACTGATTCCTATATACAAGAGAGTGGCAGCTCCAGACACTTTCAGTGGTCCCACCTATCTGAGTCCTTTATCTACAGCCGCCCCCACGGATCTATCATCTGCTTGGATAAATCAGTGCAAACAGCAAGATGAGTTTGAAGTGGGGGCTTGTAACAGACAGAGGACTCAGAATGGCCGACCTATGGCAGATAGTAGGTGAGGTAAGTGCTGTATACACACTAATAGACACTGCATATAGGAAACAGTTACCGGTAGGGCAGGGATTGTATGTGTAAAATAAAGCATTTCTTGTCTATTTTGCCAATTCAAAAGAAACTCCAGAAAATGGAAAACATCCCATAATTGTAAAAAGGAGTTAAAAAGTCTGTTATTGATAGGAAACAAAAAAAAACAACACCACACTGTGGCCAATAGAATATATCCCAACATCTGTGAAGATTGTGGGACTGATACTTCTATCTGAGACTGTCTACCTGCTGCTCATTTACAGCTGTTCAGGGGAGAGGACTGAGGCAGAGCAGAAAGTACCAGAGTGAGAATGGACACCATCCTGTGAGCCAGAGAGGCTCATGGGAAGAATAAACTATAATATAAAAACATTTCTATAGAGGATCTCACAGAAGCTAATGGCCACAAATAATATTGTGGGCTACATCCTAATGCACACTTCTGGTATACAAAGTAGATTTAGAAAGTGTCCTAGTATTTCTCCAAGGCTGGAGTCACGTGGGTCTCTGTAACCAGGGTCATAGAGCCTCTCTCCCAGAATCCCTCACCTCTCCAGTCATGTCCCTGTTTTATTTAAAGGCAGTAAGAATGATGTCACTGTGACATTCCCAGAATCCCTCTCACCTCTCCAGTCATGTCCCTGTTTTATTTATAGCAGTAAGAATGAGGTCACTGTGACATTCCCAGAATCCCTCACCTCTCCAGTCATGTCCCTGTTTTATTTATAGCAGTAAGAATGATGTCACTGTGACATTCCCAGAATCCCTCACCTCTCCAGTCATGTCCCTGTTTTATTTATAGCAGTAAGAATGATGTTACTGTGACATTCCCAGAATCCCTCACCTCTCCAGTCATGTCCCTGTTTTATTTATAGCAGTAAGAATGATGTCACTGTGACATTCCCAGAATCGCTCACCTCACCAGTCATGTCCCTGTTTTATTTATAGCAGTAAGAATGAGGTCACTGTGACATTCCCAGAATCCCTCTCACCTCTCCAGTCATGTCCCTGTTTTATTTATAGCAGTAAGAATGATGTCACTGTGACATTCCCAGAATCCCTCACCTCTCCAGTCATGTCCCTGTTTTATTTATAGCAGTAAGAATGAGGTCACTGTGACATTCCCAGAATCCCTTACCTCTCCAGTCATGTCCCTGTTTTATTTATAGCAGTAAGAATGATGTTACTGTGACATTCCCAGAATCCCTCACCTCTCCAGTCATGTCCCTGTTTTATTTATAGCAGTAAGAATGATGTCACTGTGACATTCCCAGAATCGCTCACCTCACCAGTCATGTCCCTGTTTTATTTATAGCAGTAAGAATGAGGTCACTGTGACATTCCCAGAATCCCTCACCTCTCCAGTCATGTCCCTGTTTTATTTATAGCAGTAAGAATGATGTCACTGTGACATTCCCAGAATCCCTCACCTCTCCAGTCATGTCCCTGTTTTATTTATAGCAGTAAGAATGAGGTCACTGTGACATTCCCAGAATCCCTCACCTCTCCAGTCAGCAGGTAGATGATCTCCAGGGTGAGATTTAATATCCTTTCACTCCTGTCCTTGTCCATCCTCAGGGAATCAGTAATTTACACAGATCGGGTTTCACCTTCAGTTGACTTCTAGTAAAAGATTCTTTGGTTCCTCACAGCTCAACTGTCTAGGAATAAATATAATAATTATTATAAACATCACAGAGCAGACATGTAAGATATTAAAATGTTAAACACTGAGGGTCTCATGTAGAGTTGGATGTAAGAGAGATTTCTTTGCGTAAAATACGTATTTCCCTACTTCCTAAGCACACAAAAATGTATAAGACTAAGGGGTATATTTATTAAACTGCGGGATTCAAAAAGTGGAGATGTTGCCAATAGCAACCAATCAGATTCTAGCTACCATTTTGTTGAATGTACTAAATAAATTATAGCTAGAATCTGATTGGTTGCCATAGGCAACATCCCTACATTTTCAAAGCCGCAGTTTAGTAAATTCAGCCCTAAGGACTTCATGCAGGGTGTACTTAGCCATTTGGGCTTAGGGCCGGTGGGGCTGGAAAGGATTCAAATGTTATCCACACATCCATCAGCTAGAGTTAAGGTCAATGGGGATCTATCAGAAGCCATTAACATAACAAATGGAACGAGGCAGGGTTGCCCCTTGTCTCCTATGATTTTCATTCTATGGATGGAGGCATTAACGCGGTCCATTAGAGCGAATCCAGATATTTCTGGAGTGCAGATGGGACATAAAGAGTTTAAATTAGTACTCTTTGCGGACGACTCCTGGCCATCCTTGCCAATCCAATAGTTTCCATTCCGAATCTAATGTCAGAATTCTGCATTTCTGTGGAGTTATCTAATTTTAAATTTAATTATTCAAAGTCAGTGGCCCTTAACATTTCTTCTGCATCTGACGTAGTTGAAGTTCTCAAGCCGGCGAGTTCTATACCTCCTACATACACTCCCAATCCATATCCCCATTTCATGGTTTAATGAACTACATAGGGCCATTAGACACTTTGTTTGGAGGGGCAGGAGGTCTCGTTTCAAGCATGACATACTATATAAACACAAAAGTGATGGTGGCTTACAGTTGCCACATTTCTCTACATTTTATGACGCCGTTATGCTGACTAGAGTGCTTGATTGGACGAGAGGAGAGGGGGGACAAGCAGTGGGTCTGGATTGAAGGTTACATATTAAACACACAAATTGATCTTGCTCCATGGCAGTCCTTCCTTCCCACTGTTAAACACCCGACTATCTCTCCCACTTTGTCTAAATGGGCAAAGCTGTGCATTAATCCACATATTTCCACAAAACACTCACCCTTGACAGCACTTTTTGACAACCCAGACTTTCTCCCGGGTCTTTCAATACAGACTTTTCAATTTTGTATTGAAGCAAGGGTGTCGTGTATCAGTATCGTGTCGGTCAGCTGGTGGACGCGTCAGGATCATACCCTTTGCCGATTTACAGGGAAAATGGGATCTACCCAATGTGAAAATATGGAGACACATTCAATTGAAGCATTTTGCGTGTTCTAGGGGCATCCGTGAGGAGGTGGGCAGGGCTCTCACACAGTTTGAATCTCTATGTACTGTGTCCCAATGCCCTGGGCACACCTTATAATCTATATATAAGCTCTTGATTGGGCATTTATTCAATGCACTACCTATATTCACTAGAGATTGGGAACTAAATACAGTCATACCTGAGTGGGGGAATATATTTCAGCGTACTTAAGCTAGTTCAGTTAGTGTGAAACTCATTACAAAATATTGACTCGGTGGTACCGGTGTCCCAGCCTCCTAGCCAATATGTTCCCTGGTGTCTCGGATCTTTGTTGGAGGTGTCAGGGAGCATCGGATACTCCATTGCACATCTGGTGGGAATGCGCGGCACTCAGACCTTTCTGGGATGCGGTGGTCCTCATCTCCAAAACAATTGTGGGAATTGAATGGCAAAATTGACCGAGAGATTGGTTACTCAATGATACTAAAATACCAATCTCCCAATATAAAAAGTCCTCTGTAAAAAACCTTAATAGTGCAGCAAGGGCTGTGATACCGGTCCATGGATAGCGGTCCACTGGGGATCACTATCAGCTCCCACTATAAAATAATGGTTTGCACATATAGGGGCGCATATTCAATTAGCTTTCGGATTCGCGGTAACGCGCGTTACCGCGAAAAGTGCGCGTTCTTGCGGGTATTACGGTACCGCATTAACGCGGATTTTCGTTCGCAACCCTATGGGCTGCGAACGAAAATCCACGTTACTGCAGTACCGTGTATTACGTTTCGCGGCTGTTCCGGCGCGTTACCGCGAATCCAAAAGCTAATTGAATATGCCCCATAGACTTTTATATGTCAATGGACGAGATCATTTATTCTGCGGCCGATAAATATAGTGAATTTTACTTGCTGTGGTCAGAATTGCACTCAGTGGACTATATGATGCCCAGCACCCCCTCCTCCTCCTCGCATTGCCGTCCTTCCCAGTTATCCCCTTCTGTATTTCTGTCCCCTACCCCCTTTCTTGTAGAGCGGTTAAGCAGTCACACTCCTCTCTGGATATGTTCACTTGTACTTTATTTAGTCCCGCGAAGCAGAATGAGCTTTCTATTTTTCTAACAAAATGTAAGAACTGCTTTGCAGATGTTGTGGAATCTGTAATTACTGTTGTATTACAACAAAAAGTTAGAAGTACCATACCATGTGTTCATGTTGTTGCATACATATGTATATGCTGTTTGATTTAGAGAGATTTAAAAAAAAAAAAAATCTAGCCCTAAATCCTAATATAGATTGAGACGTATCTAACACTTACTCCCCTGTACACTTACAGATGCTGAGCGGGGGAGGGAAGGGGAGAGGAGAGCGTAGGTCAAGTACAGTAAGGGAATTTCACGTAAATTGTGTAGCATGTAGAGGTGGAAACAGCAGCAGATCAGTCAGTCTGGAGGCACATCTGTTGTGGGTGCTGGACCCTGCTGCCCGATATGTTCTGATGACGGACCTTGTAGTGTGTTATAAAATAAATATTTATTTTATAACACATACAATTACTATCAGATGTGGGGCGTCTGAGGCGGCTGCTTTTTAGGACAGCTCTGTGCTTGTACTGTTAATCTGCACCCATCCAACATGAGTCTCACAATGTTTCGTCACTGCTGGACGGCTTCCTCGGGGAGTGAGTCTCATTCAACCACCTACTTCAGGAGGGAAGGCAGAGCGACATTAGAGCTTAACTAGGGGTCTATTTTCAAAAATAACCACTATACAAGTGTGTAAGACCCCCGTATAACTGAGACACACTAACCCTAGAAACGATGTACAGGAGGTGTAATCGTAGCGCTGGGTACCATCCTTTCAAAGACACCTCAAAGCCTTCACCACCCTACTAACAAATCAAATACCGGATGTACACACCCAGATCCCCCACTGAGCACCAAACCCTTCTCCCTATTTCAGCTCAGTGTGACCAGTGTAATAACACATACCATGCCAGTCAGTGTGATATAACATTGCAGTGCCCCCATCACTGGACCTGTAGGGGTTGCACCAACCCAAACAAACAAAAAAATAAGATGATGAAACCACACACACACAATTACAGTATAGACCAGTGATGGGCACCAGGCGGCCCTCTGAGCCCTCACCTGTGGCCCCCAGCTCCTTCCTGTTGTATTGTTAGATGTGTTTATTATAGCGGGTAACACATGTGTAAAATGCCGGCTGGTATGTTATTATAGATACTGTCTCTTTCTGTCATTAAATGTATTGTTTTACCTTATCACTGAGCTGAAGGGTAAATTGTGGCCCTTTCCAAGGTTAGAGGGCCACACCATGTGGCCCCGAAGTGTATGAGGTTGCCCATCACTGGTATACACCCTTCATGTAAACTATAGTAAATGACACATATACAGCATGTAACCACATGGGAGCAATCAGTGAATATATTTTAAGATATAATGGGGGTAGAATGAGGGGGATGGGGGCTAGTCTCCAGCACTAGACAAGCTATGTGTTAGGGGCACTTGGTGAGGGGTGGTTGGGTAGGAGGTGATAGTAGAGGGGATGTGGGGTAATGGGGGTAGAAGGAGGGGGATGGGGGCTAGTCTCCAGCACTAGACAAGCTATGTGTTAGTGGCACTTGGTGAGGGGTGGTTGGGTAGGAGGTGATAGTAGGGGGATGTGGGGTAATGGGGGTAGAAGGAGGGGGATGGGGCTAGTCTCCAGCACTAGACAAGCTATGTGTTAGTGACACTTGGTGAGGGGGTGGTTGGGTAGGAGGTGATAGTAGGGGGATGTGGGGTAATGGGGGTAGAAGGAGGGGGATGGGGCTAGTCTCCAGCACTAGACAAGCTATGTGTTAGGGGCACTTGGTGAGGGGTGGTTGGGTAGGAGGTGATAGTAGAGGGGATGTGGGGTAATGGGGGTAGAATGAGGGGGATGGGGGCTAGTCTCCAGCACTAGACAAGCTATGTGTTAGTAGCACTTGGTGAGGGGTGGTTGGGTAGGAGGTGATAGTAGGGGGGATGTGAGGTAATGGGGGTAGAAGGAGGGGATGGGGGCTAGTCTCCAGCACTAGACAAGCTATGTGTTAGGGGCACTTGGTGAGGGGTGGTTGGGTAGGAGGTGATAGTAGGGGGGATGTGAGGTAATGGGGGTAGAAGGAGGGGGATGGGGGCTAGTCTCCAGCACTAGACAAGCTATGTGTTAGTAGCACTTGGTGAGGGGTGGTTCGCTAGGAGGTGATAGTAGGGGGATGTGGGGTAATGGGGGTAGAAGGAGAGGGATGGGGGTAGTCTCCAGCACTAGACAAGCTATGTGTTAGTGGCACTTGGTGAGGGGTGGTTGGGTAGGAGGTGATAGTAGGGGGATGTGGGGTAATGGGGATAGAAGGAGGGGGGTGGGGTCTAGTCTCCAGCACTAGACAAGCTATGTGTTAGTGGCACTTGGTGAGGGGTGGTTGGGTAGGAGGTGATAGTAGGGGGATGTGGGGTAATGGGGGTAGAAGGAGGGGGATGGGGGCTAGTCTCCAGCACTAGACAAGCTATGTGTTAGTGGCACTTGGTGAGGGGTGGTTGGGTAGGAGGTGATAGTAGGGGGGATGTGAGGTAATGGGGGTAGAAGGAGGGGATGGGGGCTAGTCTCCAGCACTAGACAAGCTATGTGTTAGGGGCACTTGGTGAGGGGTGGTTGGGTAGGAGGTGATAGTAGGGGGGATGTGAGGTAATGGGGGTAGAAGGAGGGGGATGGGGGCTAGTCTCCAGCACTAGACAAGCTATGTGTTAGTAGCACTTGGTGAGGGGTGGTTCGCTAGGAGGTGATAGTAGGGGGATGTGGGGTAATGGGGGTAGAAGGAGAGGGATGGGGGTAGTCTCCAGCACTAGACAAGCTATGTGTTAGTGTCACTTGGTGAGGGGTGGTTGGGTAGGAGGTGATAGTAGGGGGATGTGGGGTAATGGGGATAGAAGGAGGGGGGTGGGGTCTAGTCTCCAGCACTAGACAAGCTATGTGTTAGGGGCACTTGGTGAGGGGTGGTTGGGTAGGAGGTGATAGTAGAGGGGATGTGGGATAATGGGGGTAGAAGGAGGGGGATGGGGGCTAGTCTCCAGCACTAGACAAGCTATGTGTTAGTGGCACTTGGTGAGGGGTGGTTGGGTAGGAGGTGATAGTAGGGGGATGTGGGGTAATGGGGGTAGAAGGAGGGGGATGGGGCTAGTCTCCAGCACTAGACAAGCTATGTGTTAGTGACACTTGGTGAGGGGGTGGTTGGGTAGGAGGTGATAGTAGGGGGATGTGGGGTAATGGGGGTAGAAGGAGGGGGATGGGGCTAGTCTCCAGCACTAGACAAGCTATGTGTTAGGGGCACTTGGTGAGGGGTGGTTGGGTAGGAGGTGATAGTAGAGGGGATGTGGGGTAATGGGGGTAGAATGAGGGGGATGGGGGCTAGTCTCCAGCACTAGACAAGCTATGTGTTAGTAGCACTTGGTGAGGGGTGGTTGGGTAGGAGGTGATAGTAGGGGGGATGTGAGGTAATGGGGGTAGAAGGAGGGGATGGGGGCTAGTCTCCAGCACTAGACAAGCTATGTGTTAGGGGCACTTGGTGAGGGGTGGTTGGGTAGGAGGTGATAGTAGGGGGGATGTGAGGTAATGGGGGTAGAAGGAGGGGGATGGGGGCTAGTCTCCAGCACTAGACAAGCTATGTGTTAGTAGCACTTGGTGAGGGGTGGTTCGCTAGGAGGTGATAGTAGGGGGATGTGGGGTAATGGGGGTAGAAGGAGAGGGATGGGGGTAGTCTCCAGCACTAGACAAGCTATGTGTTAGTGTCACTTGGTGAGGGGTGGTTGGGTAGGAGGTGATAGTAGGGGGATGTGGGGTAATGGGGATAGAAGGAGGGGGGTGGGGTCTAGTCTCCAGCACTAGACAAGCTATGTGTTAGTGGCACTTGGTGAGGGGTGGTTGGGTAGGAGGTGATAGTAGGGGGATGTGGGGTAATGGGGGTAGAAGGAGGGGGATGGGGGCTAGTCTCCAGCACTAGACAAGCTATGTGTTAGTGGCACTTGGTGAGGGGTGGTTGGGTAGGAGGTGATAGTAGGGGGGATGTGAGGTAATGGGGGTAGAAGGAGGGGATGGGGGCTAGTCTCCAGCACTAGACAAGCTATGTGTTAGTAGCACTTGGTGAGGGGTGGTTCACTAGGAGGTGATAGTAGGGGGATGTGGGGTAATGGGGGTAGAAGGAGAGGGATGGGGGTAGTCTCCAGCACTAGACAAGCTATGTGTTAGTGTCACTTGGTGAGGGGTGGTTGGGTAGGAGGTGATAGTAGGGGGATGTGGGGTAATGGGGATAGAAGGAGGGGGGTGGGGTCTAGTCTCCAGCACTAGACAAGCTATGTGTTAGTGGCACTTGGTGAGGGGTGGTTGGGTAGGAGGTGATAGTAGGGGGATGTGGGGTAATGGGGGTAGAAGGAGGGGGATGGGGGCTAGTCTCCAGCACTAGACAAGCTATGTGTTAGTGGCACTTGGTGAGGGGTGGTTGGGTAGGAGGTGATAGTAGGGGGGATGTGAGGTAATGGGGGTAGAAGGAGGGGATGGGGGCTAGTCTCCAGCACTAGACAAGCTATGTGTTAGTGACACTTGGTGAGGGGTGGTTGGGTAGGAGGTGATAGTAGGGGGGATGTGAGGTAATGGGGGTAGAAGGAGGGGATGGGGGCTAGTCTCCAGCACTAGACAAGCTATGTGTTAGTGTCACTTGGTGAGGGGTGGTTGGGTAGGAGGTGATAGTAGGGGGATGTGGGGTAATGGGGATAGAAGGAGGGGGGTGGGGTCTAGTCTCCAGCACTAGACAAGCTATGTGTTAGTGGCACTTGGTGAGGGGTGGTTGGGTAGGAGGTGATAGTAGGGGGATGTGGGGTAATGGGGGTAGAAGGAGGGGGATGGGGGCTAGTCTCCAGCACTAGACAAGCTATGTGTTAGTGGCACTTGGTGAGGGGTGGTTGGGTAGGAGGTGATAGTAGGGGGATGTGGGGTAATGGGGGTAGAAGGAGGGGGATGGGGGCTAGTCTCCAGCACTAGACAAGCTATGTGTTAGTGGCACTTGGTGAGGGGTGGTTGGGTAGGAGGTGATAGTAGGGGGGATGTGAGGTAATGGTGGTAGAAGGAGGGGGATGGGGGATAGTCTCCAGCACTAGACAAGCTATGTGTTAGTAGCACTTGGTGAGGGGTGGTTGGGTAAGAGGTGATAGTAGGGGGATGTGGGGTAATGGGGGTAGAAGGAGGGGATGGGGGCTAGTCTCCAGCACTAGACAAGCTATGTGTTAGTGGCACTTGGTGTGGGGTGGTTGGGTAGGAGGTGATAGTAGGGGGATGTGGGGTAATGGGGGTAGAAGGAGGGGGATGGGGGCTAGTCTCCAGCACTAGACAAGCTATGTGTTAGGGGCACTTGGTGAGGGGTGGTTGGGTAGGAGGTGATAGTAGGGGGATGTGGGGTAATGGGGGGTAGAAGGGGGGGATGGGGGCTAGTCTCCAGCACTAGACAAGCTATGTGTTAGGGGCACTTGGTGAGGGGTGGTTGGGTCGGAGGTGATAGTAGGGGGATGTGGGGTAATGGGGGTAGAAGGAGGGGGATGGGGGCTAGTCTCCAGCACTAGACAAGCTATGTGTTAGTGACACTTGGTGAGGGGTGGTTGGGTAGGAGGTGATAGTAGGGGGATGTGGGGTAATGGGGGTAGAAGGAGGGGGATGGGGGCTAGTCTCCAGCACTAGACAAGCTATGTGTTAGTGACACTTGGTGAGGGGTGGTTGGGTAGGAGGTGATAGTAGGGGGATGTGAGGTAATGGGGGTAGAAGGAGGGGGATGGGGGCTAGTCTCCAGTACTAGACAAGCTATGTGTTAGTAGCACTTGATGAGGGGGTGGTTGGGTAGGAGGTGATAGTAGGGGGATGTGGGGTAATGGGGGTAGAAGGAGGGGGATGGGGGCTAGTCTCCGGCACTAGACAAGCTATGTGTTAGGGGCACTTGGTGAGGGGTGGTTGGGTAGGAGGTGATAGTAGGGGGATGTGGGGTAATGGGGGGTAGAAGGGGGGGATGGGGGCTAGTCTCCAGCACTAGACAAGCTATGTGTTAGGGGCACTTGGTGAGGGGTGGTTGGGTAGGAGGTGATAGTAGGGGGATGTGGGGTAATGGGGGGTAGAAGGGGGGGATGGGGGCTAGTCTCCAGCACTAGACAAGCTATGTGTTAGGGGCACTTGGTGAGGGGTGGTTGGGTAGGAGGTGATAGTAGGGGGATGTGGGGTAATGGGGGGTAGAAGGGGGGGATGGGGGCTAGTCTCCAGCACTAGACAAGCTATGTGTTAGGGGCACTTGGTGAGGGGTGGTTGGGTCGGAGGTGATAGTAGGGGGATGTGGGGTAATGGGGGTAGAAGGAGGGGGATGGGGGCTAGTCTCCAGCACTAGACAAGCTATGTGTTAGTGGCACTTGGTGAGGGGGTGGTTGAGTAGGAGGTGATAGTAGGGGGATGTGGGGTAATGGGGGTAGAAGGAGGGGGATGGGGGCTAGTCTCCAGCACTAGACAAGCTATGTGTTAGTGACACTTGGTGAGGGGTGGTTGGGTAGGAGGTGATAGTAGGGGGATGTGAGGTAATGGGGGTAGAAGGAGGGGGATGAGGGCTAGTCTCCAGCACTAGACAAGCTATGTGTTAGGAGCACTTGGTGAGGGGTGGTTGGGTAGGAGGTGATAGTAGGGGATGTGAGGTAATGGGGGTAGAAGGAGGGGGATGGGGGCTAGTCTCCAGTACTAGACAAGCTATGTGTTAGTAGCACTTGGTGAGGGGGTGGTTGGGTAGGAGGTGATAGTAGGGGGATGTGGGGTAATGGGGGTAGAAGGAGGGGGGTGGGGGCTAGTCTCCAGCACTAGACAAGCTATGTGTTAGTGACACTTGGTGAGGGGTGGTTGGGTAGGAGGTGATAGTAGGGAAGATGTGGGGTAATGGGGGTAGAAGGAGGGGGATGGGGGCTAGTCTCCAGCACTAGACAAGCTATGTGTTAGTAGCACTTGGTGAGGGGTGGTTGGGTAGGAGGTGATAGTAGGGGGATGTGGGGTAATGGGGGTAGAAGGAGGGGGATGGGGGCTAGTCTCCAGCACTAGACAAGCTATGTATTAGTAGCACTTGATGAGGGGGTGGTTGGGTAGGAGGTGATAGTAGGGGGATGTGGGGTAATGGGGGTAGAAGGAGGGGGATGGGGGCTAGTCTCCAGCACTAGACAAGCTATGTATTAGTAGCACTTGGTGAGGGGGTGGTTGGGTAGGAGGTGATAGTAGGGGGATGTGGGGTAATGGGGGTAGAAGGAGGGGGATGGGGGCTAGTCTCCAGCACTAGACAAGCTATGTGTTAGTGGCACTTGGTGAGGGGTGGTTGGGTAGGAGGTGATAGTAGGGGGATGTGGGGTAATGGGGGTAGAAGGAGGGGGATGGGGGCTAGTCTCCAGCACTAGACAAGCTATGTGTTAGTGACACTTGGTGAGGGGTGGTTGGGTAGGAGGTGATAGTAGGGGGATGTGGGGTAATGGGGGTAGAAGGAGGGGGATGGGGGCTAGTCTCCAGCACTAGACAAGCTATGTGTTAGTGGCACTTGGTGAGGAGGTGGTTGGGTAGGAGGTGATAGTAGGGGGGATGTGGGGTAATGGGGGTAGAAGGAGGGGGATGGGGGCTAGTCATGGTGTGTGAGCCCCTCTGTGGTGTATGGGGTGTAGCTGGTCTCGGTATTAAGTCTCTCACAGCTCTACCATTATAATAACCAGCTCTGCTATTACTAACAGCCTTCTGCTGACTGCAGCACAATGAGGATTATGTAGCAGCTGATGTGAGAGCTCAGCCGCATGTATGAAGCCCTGATGGCCGGGAGGCTGCACATAAACATGGGGTAACTCTATGGGGGTAATTCCCGGTGTCTGATATATTATTATAGGGAGATATTACCTCAGCCTTGTACAGGGCCCGGATGTAGAGCTCCAGGTTCTAAGATGGCGACTGAGAGATTATGTGGCCCCGCCCGCTGTGCAGTGTAAATTGTTGTCAGCGGCGGAGATATATCTGTAAGACCAATAGTGTGTGGGAGACTACGGGAAAATGACCGCCGCTATTCTGACTGGCGTCAACTTAATCGGTAGAGTAAGCATCTATAACTATTGTCCTCGGTGCAGGACAGCGGCGGCCATTTTCCCGTAGTCTCCCTCACACTATTGGTCTTAGATATATCTCCGCCCCTGACAACAACGTACACAGCACAGGGGGCGTGTCCACATCCTCCTCAGCCGCCATGTCAGAGCCTGGAGCGCCGCCCTCAGTCTGTACAACATCCGGGCCCTGTACAAGGCTGAGGTAATAATATAGTTCCCCCATGTTTATGTGCAGCCTCCCGGCCATCAGGGCCTCATACATGCAGCATCTCTTCCATTACCCACAGACCAGCCATGGACACATCAGGCCTCGTCCACATATAAATACCTGACTCATTAACCAATCAAACTGAAGGAGAGTTTATCAAATGAGCAATATAATGAGTCTCATAAAATATCCATTAAATAGATATAACCCAGAATCCCTCCCACAGTCCTACAGACTGACACCATTTGTTTGCATTATACATGTATAACACTATGTAGATCATTATATATATATATATATATATATATATATATATATATATATATATATAAGAAAGGCAAATCGAGATGCTCTGATACTATTTTAAGATTATTATGCTATAAAATGATTTTAATTTTTTGAGTGTAACTTTATTAAAACCAACCAAATAAAATCCAGGATAGTGAAATGTGTTAATAAATTGCAATTAAAGCAGATTGCAGTGTTATTGTCACTATTTGAGTTTATAATAATGCTTTTATTTCAATCACTTTCTTTCTCTTAAGAGTCCTCGGGATTAAATAGATCTGGTTTGCACTATAGCTATGGATAGTCTGCTGTACTTCTGTGTAAATGATTATATCTCCTTGTGTGACCCATTTATTTCCTCCTAAAATACAGAGTTTTATGCAGACGTTAGTGATCCTGTAATAACTAAGTATCTTATATCTTAAAGGAAAACTACATAATATATTATTTGGCCTGAGACCCTGATAGATATTGATAGTCATTGATTATATAACACCAATATTTTGTGGTTCTTATTTACCATATAATAAGTATTTGTCTCACTCACACCTGGTATTATATTTTATATTTAATATTTTCATAGGTTACAATGTTATCCCTCTGTTAGTATACAGAGCAGACTGCATGGAAGTAAAAATAAAATCATCTAACACCAACATTTACACAATCTAATAGTAAAGGCAATAAGAGATACTAAACCAAGCTAAAGAGCTTAAGTAGACATAAGAGCTGTAAACGCAAAAGAGCTATAGGAACAATAGAGCTATAACCGCTTGAAACAAGAACAGAGAACAAGAAGTTGAACATCAGCACTTCCATCTTTTTTGGGGGATCCAAAACACCACCCACAGTCTGTGACTCCTCTCCCATCTGCTTCTCCAACAGGATAAATTACTTCATTAGTTATCCACGGAACAAGTGCACCAATACCCAACAACCACTTTAATCCAGAGGAACACCAAAAATAAGCTACTCCAGGACCATCCACCAAACTAAGAACAGGAAGACAAAGAACCAAAGGAGAGGAACATCTCCTGACAACGTCTTCACTCTAAAGGATTAGGCAGTAAGTGACAAACACCTACAACACCTCACCACCTATAGATCCCACCAGGTTACACCACCTATAGATCCCACCAGGTTACACCACCTATAGATCTCACCAGGTTACACCACCTATAGATCCCGTCAGGTTACACCACCTATAGATCCAGCCAGGTTACACCACCTATAGATCTCACCAGGTTACACCACCTATAGATCCCACCAGGTTACACCACCTATAGATCCCACCAGGTTACACCACCTATAGATCCCACCAGGTTACACCACCTATAGATCCCACCAGATTACACCACCTATAGATCTCACCAGGTTACACCACCTATAGATCTCACCAGGTTACACCACCTATAGATCCCACCAGGTTACACCACCTATAGGTCTCACCAGGTTACACCGTCTATAGATCCCACCAGGTTACACCACCTATAGATCCCACCAGGTTACACCACCTATAGATCCCACCAGGTTACACCACCTATAGATCCCGTCAGGTTATACCACCTATAGATCCCACCAGGTTACACCACCTATAGGTCTCACCAGGTTACACCGTCTATAGATCCCACCAGGTTACACCACCTATAGGTCTCACCAGGTTACACCACCTATAGATCCCACCAGGTTACACCACCTATAGGTCTCACCAGGTTACACCGTCTATAGATCCCACCAGGTTACACCACCTATAGATCCCACCAGGTTACACCATGGCATCCCATTCACTTTCCACTTAGTACCGGGACACCTATACTCTCCACAGGGCAGCAACCAATCACAGGTCCACTGATACATCCTCACAGCGCAGACAGTCCCTATCCTACATCTCTGGGTCAGACTGTCCAGAAGACAATTTATACATGTATAATGCTGCACAGACGTTCCAGCGGGTCCCTCACCCTTGGAAGTCCCTTCTCAGACATGATGTTATATTAAGAAAGGCATCACCTCAAAACATTATTATTTATTTTTATATAAACATATATAATATATATATATATATATATATATATATATATATATATATATATATATATAAATGTCTGGATTATGACTGTAATTGTGTTGTCAGGTTCCTATAAGGTGTCAGGATGTCACTGTGTATTTCTCTATGCAGGGCTGGAAGTATTTAGGAGGACACAAGGGTCTGTACGAGGACGTGAAGATGGAGAATCACCGGATCCTCACATCACTGGGTAAGAGGAGAGTTTCATTTATTGTAAAAGAGAGAATAGTTCTGAGGGCCACCTAGATACACTCATCTGAGAATCACATATAAACAATGTAATCAGTCACTGTGTGTCTCCTACAGATGGATCCAGTAACAGAAATACCCCAGAGAGATATCTCCGTCCTCATTATTCACAGGACTGTACACAGGAAAATCCCAGTATCCCACAGGAGTATCAGGTAGATGACATTTTAGGGTCTCGCCAAAGTGACTTTATTATATTATCTGTAAAAGAGCTGTGTGGATCTTATATACTGATTGTCTTCTGTTTAATCTCAAATGATTAAATCAGATATTATTAGATGTGATATATTTTATTACCATAATCCTCTTAATGTAACTCTCACATGTTTGTCTCTCTACCTCCTATCCTCTTTGTATTGCTTCCTTTATTCTAGTTGTCTTCTGATGTAGTTGTTTTTTCCATTGTCTCTTGCATTGATTTTTACTGATTATATTGTTTCTCTTCTCCCTTTTCTGTATTTTTTCTATTTCTTTTTTGTTGATTGTGCGGCGCTGCGGATTCTATGGCTCCATATAACTAAGATAATCATGATATTGTTATTGTTTTGTGGGCTATTTAGGATGATGTCCTGACTGATATTAAAGTAGAAACGATAGAGGGAGAGGAAGAGACGTATGTGAGGGGTGATCAGCAGTGTAAGGAGGAGGAAATCCCTACAGATATCAGCACAGGTGAGTAATAATCACTTATTACAGAAGAGTCACATATTCAGCTTTTTCAGTCACAACAACAATCTCTTATTCTACACCCTGGTGGATCCTCAGGTGCTTTAACGTATCTCATGGAATTAATCACTAATGGTATGGACACTAATAAGTCCACCTTATCGAGTTCCCAGCGGACATATGATGTCAGCAAATGCACATAACTGGTATAAGGAAGATCGATGAACATCTGCTCTCCATATGATTACTGGTGTATGAGTGTCACGATACAAAATCGTTTTGTAGACGTGGTGTTAAATAAATTTCCTTATAAGACCTACTTTATCATATGAGGCTAAAATCTCTTCTCTGTGGGGTTGTATTTTGAAGATACAGAACAGTATACAGAAGAACGTCTAAAGAGCAGTTGTTGGACATTGAACTCTATAAGGTGGACTTATTAGTGTCTATACCATTAGTGATTAATTCTATGAGATAAGTTATAGCGCCTGAGGATCCCCCAGTATTTATTTGTTTATATTTGTATTTTGTGAGTAAGTTGGTGTGATAGGGCTGCTGTATCTGGGAATTGGAGCCTTATTTTTATTTCAAAAATGATCTGACCAGTGTGGGAGTTAGGAGCCATCAGCCCCTATTAGACTCCTGACCTCCTCCTCACATCATATCATTGTGTGCTACCAGCCCAGAGATCTGACCAGTCTCCTCCTCACATCATATCATTGTGTACTACCAGCCCAGAGATCTGACCAGCCTCCTCCTCACATCATATCATTGTGTACTACCAGCCCAGAGATCTGACCAGTCTCCTCCTCACATCATATCATTGTGTGCTACCAGCCCAGAGATCTGACCAGTCTCCTCCTCACATCATATCATTGTGTGCTACCAGCCCAGAGATCTGACCAGTCTCCTCCTCACATCATATCACTGTGTGCTACCAGCCCAGAGATCTGACCAGTATCCTGATGGTTTAGGATACTTCTCCTCTGGTTCGTGGCGCCATTATTGTCAAACGCCATTTTCTCACTCAAGTGTAGCACAGTACTGCACAGTACTGTAGATCTGATGGTGTCCTTGTTAAACTTCAATGTCCCTCTCTTCTGTGCAAAATCCCAGGATCCTACAGGATTTATTGACATCACAGTGATCCTGTGGTGATTCCACCTGGTCTACCTATTTTCTCCACTTCCCATGCACCCAAAGGTTTTCAAGAAGTTGAAGAGGGAATAGGTGGCGGCCATCCTTGGGGCACCAGACTGGCCTCACCGAGCTTGGTACTCGGATCTTCTCGGGATGACAATAGAACCACCGTTCCGATTGCACCTCTGCCTGGACTTGCTCACATAGGTCATCTTAGTTGCCACTCGTTAAGTCGGCTTTGATGGTGTGGCTATTGAAATCATGATTCTCAGAGCAAAGGGGTTTTCTGCAGCCATGATAAAAGCCATAAAGTCTTATTCCTCTGCCAACTATTATCAGATCTGGAAGGTATATGTTCTTTGGTGCGAGATAAGTAATTTCCATTTATTCTCTTTAAAGTTGCAGGTTTCAGCACTGTCAATTTACTTTCAGCGCAAATTGGCTATCCTGCTGCAAGTTCACACTTTGTTACAGAGGATGCATCATGTTTTACCCCCATTTGTGCACTTGGTTGAGCCATGGGATCTGAATTTGGTTCTTCAAGTGTTGGTCAAAGAACCGTTTGAACCTTTAAATTCTGGGGATCTTAGGTAGCTTACCTGGAAAGTGGCTTTTCTTCTGGCAGTGTCTTCGGCACGCCAACTGTCTTAAGTTGGGGCCATTATCCTGAGTTCCCCCTTCCTAGTTTTTCAAGTTTCGCACCAAGCCCTCTTTTGTTCCTAAAGTCGTTTTTCACTTCCATTCGATTCAGGAAATTGTGGTTCCTGTATTGTCTCTGAGTTCTCGGTCTTTGGATCAGTCTTTATTACTACTGGATGTGGTCAGCGCCCTTAGGTGCAATGTACACCGCACTGTGGGACTTCGCAAAACCATGGATCTGTTTGTGCTATATGATGCGCACAAGTGCAGTTGGCCGGCCTCTAAGGTGTCTTTAGCTGGATGGATCACTTCCACCATCGGTTTGGCTTAAACAACGACAGCTAGGCCAGTCCCAGGAGGTTTGTCAGATTTTTCGACCAGGGCTGTAGGTGCTTCCTAGGTGGCGCGTCACGGAGCTTCAACCGAACAGCTGTGACAAGCAGCTACTTGGTCGTCTGTCCACACCTTTGTGAAGTTTTACAGGTTGTAGGGCTTTGCATTCCAGGATGCTAGATTTGGCTGCAAAGTTTTGCGCGCAGCTGTGTAAGAGCAATCCTTCCCTTAGGGGTGGCTTTGGTATGTCCCCTATGTCTAACAATGTCCTGTAATAGGACGTAAGAGAAAATAGGATTTTTGTACTCGCCGTTAAATCCCTTTCTCGTAGTCCATTGAGAGAAACTGTGCGCCCACCCTTGCTCTGTATTGTTTGTTGGGTTGACTATGTTTGTGTGTTCTGGTTAACCTATTTTGGCCCTCCTTCGGACTTTGGTACCACCTACTATACCCCTATGTCTAGCACTGCCCCCCAATGGACTAAGAGAAAAGGATTTACACTGAGTACAAAAATTCTATTATCTCAAGGGATGTCAATCCTAAAGGACTCCGTGAATTTACCTATGGACCTTCTATACACTACCTCTTGTGATGATACCAATAATCCTCTCTGTGTACTACCACATGTGATGTTACCCATTAATTCCCCTTCTGATCATCCATGAATTATTGATCAATTTGTTGTATATTAACACTGTAATTTTAAAGTAAAATACCAGATGATTCCCAGGTGATAACACACACACACACACACACACACACATCATTATAACATACACTTCACATACACTCTACTTTCCTGGAGACACAGAGCTGTAACCACACATCCATCATTGCACAATAGCCCTCCGGTATGTGCTTGGATACCCTGTATTGGTTCTCTTCATCAGCTGATCTGTCATTGTGCCCTGCTTTGCCCTAATGCTTTTTTCCACTTTGTGGTGTTGCAATCAGCTCCAGGTTTGTAGACTCAACACCAGCTAAGATTGACATAGAGAGAGGTATTGCAGAGTCTAAGTTACTGCCGTTATTCACCAGGGCCCGCAGAAAAGCAGGATGGATTTTGCTGCATGTAGTAACTAGGTCGCGGTCCAACGAATTGGCCCTTGATTTGGTGGGCGGAGTACAACAGGCAAGTAGGCAGGACTGTCTACTAATATAGACCACATCGACTATGCTTCTGAGGCTTCAGTGTCTGTGTGTGCCGGTAGTGTCTAGTTGGACATTGTCACTGGCTATTGAGGCTTCCTGTCCTAGTATGCTGGCTGGGCATTGTGTATGCTTTGGAAATATAACTCGCCATAGTCTGCAATTTGCCTGGAGTTGTTCATGGCGGCTGATTATAAGCAGTGTGCTTCATAATAGGGTTTTATTTGTAGTTTGCAAATTGAAATTAAACAACTGAACATCTTGAACTCACTCACTCATAGTATGAAAATCTGTCATCTGCATCTAAATGTATTTACATATATTTATTTCCAACAGATGGATGCAAACACATGAATATCTCGGATGGGCATCTCCTTTTATCTCCAGGTTTTGAAATAGAAGATAACATCACACAAGAGTCTCCAGGAGAGAACCCCATTTCCCTAAATATACATCCAATACTTTACAGTACAGATAAATCGCCTTATCCCTCTACTTATGAGGAATGTTCTCCTGCAAACAGAGATATTTTTACACATAGTACAGCTCATATTAATGATGATCAAATCTTTCCATGTTGTGAGGGTGGGAAAGGTTTTGCCCGCAAATCAGACCTTATTAGACATCAGAGAACTCGCACAGGTGAGAAACCATTTCCATGTTCTGAGTGTGAGAAATGTTTTGCATGGAAATCAAAACTTTTGAGACATCAGAGAACTCACACAGGTGAGAAACCATTTCCATGTTCTGAGTGCGGGAAATGTTTTACACAGAAATCAATACTTTTCACACATCAGAGAACTCACACAGGTGAGAAACCATTTACATGTTCTGAGTGCGGGAAATGTTTTGCACAGAAATCAAAACTTTTCGAACATCTGCAAAATCACACAGGTGGGAAACCATTTCCATGTTCTGAGTGCGGGAAATGTTTTCGTTACAAATCAAGCCTAGTTGAACATCAGAGAATTCACACAGGTGAGAAACCATTTGTATGTTCTGAATGTGGAAAATGGTTTACACAAATATCAAGTCTTGTTCAACATCAGCGAACTCACACAGGTGAGAAACCATTTCCATGTTCTGAATGTGGGAAATGTTTTGCACAGAAATCAAAACTTTTCATACATCAGAGAACTCACACAGGTGAGAAACCATTTCCCTGTACTGAGTGCGGGACATGTTTTGAACAGAAATCAAAACTTTTTACACATCAGCAAACTCACACAGGTGAGAAACCATTTTCATGTTCTGAGTGTGGTAAATGTTTTGCACAAGAATCAAAACTTTTCACACATATGCAAACTCACACAGCTAAGAAACCATTTCCATGTTCTGAGTGCGGGACATGTTTTGCATGGAAATCAAAACTTGTCAGACACCAGAGTTTACATACGGGTGAGAAACCATTTCCATGTTCAGACTGTGGGAAATGTTTTACACGAAAATCAAGTCTTAAAAAACATCAGAGAACTCACACAAGTGAGAAGCCTTTTCCATGTACTGAATGAGGAAAATAGTTTGTCAAAGAAATCTCGTTGAATATCAAAATATTCACATAGCACAAAAGCAATTAAACAAGAAACAAGGTGCAACTGTGCTCTTAATATTGAAAAATCATTTAATTTTATTAATGTAACTTAAAATGGACATATACAGTTTATATTTACATTATTTATACTCGGGGAAAGTCTGATTGGAACAGATCACTCGTGTGGAACTAATTTCTCTATTAGATATTGTCCACAGTATTAACAAAACCACCTTGTTGTTAAATAGGATACTGAGTAATATATAATTCTGGCAATGAGTTGGAGGTATAATGTGGGATCTAGACACTGTACAGTTTGTTTATTCATACTCTCACTCTCTAATTGAAGGTGTGGGAAGGTTTATATAATTAGTTCTCTAATCTGTTACTTTCTCACAGGGGATTGATTATAAAGCTTCAACAGTGTGGTCCCACGTTGTAAATGTAATTTTTTGGTGCCGTGCAGCTATTTTTGTAGAAATGCTGCCATTTATGTGGTATGCCCATGGCTAAGTGGGTCAAGATGTGTCTGCATTGGTGCAAAACTTTGCTTCATCCTATGGTTAGGGCTGAGGGCATTTGGACTTTAGAACATAAAGGGAATCAATTGATGGTGGACATCAACTGAAAAAAGTAGTGTATGGGGGCACTCCTGTCCCTAAGAGTTTTATAAAATCAACTTTATTAATGACTATTAAAAATTAGACAAATATCGGATATCGGCATTTGGACTTTACTTGCTAAATGTGGTTTAAATGCACATTCACCAGCATGTGAAAAAGTAGAATTTGTTTTGCAGGGTGAGATGTTTTAATGAGGTTTAAAGTCTGGTGAGTGAGCATTCACTGAGGTCTTCTCGCTTCAGCATGTGGTTATAGAGCCTTTATCTCTTCCCTGTAAAAGGACTTGAGTTTGTGCATGGTTAGTGGTGGCAGAGGTCAGACCTCATCCTATTTGTTTTAAATGTGATGGTTTTTGCTATGTCCAGAGACACTTAATACCTGAATGTACTGGATCCAGCAATTCTCTGGTTGGGTTTCCTGATAAAAACGTTACTGTAAATGGATTCCTCATGTACTTTCAGCAGCTGGATGTCTTGTACCATCTAGATAGTAAGAACCTCTCTCATCTTCTCTGTGGACGTCATTCAGGAAGTTAAGGACATTTCCGTAATAGACATATTGATGGCTCCTTTCATTTACTTGTTGGACAAACTACTTGGTGTTATGATGTCACAGGATACAGGAAACTGGTGACATGTAACAATTTCCTGGGGAGATATATATTTACTATTATACATATTTACTATACAGTGGTTCATGTTTGATTAAGGAGTTGTTGGCCCTATGCGGTTTTACCAGAGATCTGACATTGATGGAGACTGTTTGGTAATGTACAGATTTAGGAAGGTACAAGACTATATGCACCAAAATACAGACACCATATATAACCAAGAGGACATTCCTAATGTCATTACAAACATACAAAATAACAAGGTGAATGAGGGTCTTAATAGGTAAAATCACCATCGCACTCAGCTGTGGGTTACGTCACACGGACACATATCTCACCGCAGTGTACGGTGACTGTTCCTTTACTACAGCTGTGGGTTACGTCACACAGACACATATCTCACCGCAGTGTACGGTGACTGTTCCTTTACTACAGCTGTGGGTTACGTCACACGGACACATATCTCACCGCAGTGTACGGTGACTGTTCCTTTACTACAGCTGTGGGTTACGTCACACGGACACATATCTCACCGCAGTGTACGGTGACTGTTCCTTTACTACAGCTGTGGGTTACGTCACACGGACACATATCTCACCGCAGTGTACGGTGACTGTTCCTTTACTACAGCTGTGGTTACGTCACACAGACACATATCTCACCGCAGTGTACGGTGACTGTTCCTTTACTACAGCTGTGGGTTACGTCACACGGACACATATCTCACCGCAGTGTACGGTGACTGTTCCTTTACTACAGCTGTGGGTTACGTCACACGGACACATATCTCACCGCAGTGTACGGTGACTGTTCCTTTACTACAGCTGTGGGTTATGTCACACGGACACATATCTCACCGCAGTGTACGGTGACTGTTCCTTTACTACAGCTGTGGGTTACGTCACACGGACACATATCTCACCGCAGTGTACGGTGACTGTTCCTTTACTACAGCTGTGGGTTATGTCACACAGACACATATCTCACCGCAGTGTACGGTGACTGTTCCTTTACTACAGCTGTGGTTACGTCACACAGACACATATCTCACCGCAGTGTACGGTGACTGTTCCTTTACTACAGCTGTGGGTTACGTCACACGGACACATATCTCACCGCAGTGTACGGTGACTGTTCCTTTACTACAGCTGTGGGTTACGTCACACGGACACATATCTCACCGCAGTGTACGGTGACTGTTCCTTTACTACAGCTGTGGGTTACGTCACACGGACACATATCTCACCGCAGTGTACGGTGACTGTTCCTTTACTACAGCTGTGGGTTACGTCACACAGACACATATCTCACCGCAGTGTACGGTGACTGTTCCTTTACTACAGCTGTGGGTTACGTCACACGGACACATATCTCACCGCAGTGTAGGGTGACCGTTCCTTTACTACAGCTGTGGGTTACGTCACACGGACACATATCTCACCGGAGAGTACGGTGACTGTTCCTTTACTACAGCTGTGGGTTACGTCACACAGACACATATCTCACCACAGTGTACGGTGACTGTTCCTTTACTACAGCTGTGGGTTACGTCACACGGACACATATCTCACCGCAGTGTACGGTGACTGTTCCTTTACTACAGCTGTGGGTTACGTCATACAGACACATATCTCACCGCAGTGTACGGTGACTGTTCCTTTACTACAGCTGTGGGTTACGTCACACGGACACATATCTCACCGCAGTGTATGGTGACTGTTCCTTTACTACAGCTGTGGGTTACGTCACACAGACACATATCTCACCGCAGTGTACGGTGACTGTTCCTTTACTACAGCTGTGGGTTACGTCACACAGACACATATCTCACCGCAGTGTACGGTGACTGTTCCTTTACTACAGCTGTGGGTTACGTCACACAGACACATATCTCACCGCAGTGTACGGTGACTGTTCCTTTACTAATAACACGGTGACTGTTCCTTTACTAATAACATGATGCCGGCTGCGTTATCAGACACACTGCACCTGCGCAGTACTAACGACGCGGCAGCAGCACGCGCCTGGGTGCAAGGTATCACAGCTCTACAGGCCAGGAGAGATGTGCACATTTCCCCCTCTAAAGAAACCTGGTTTCTGGTGTAGAAATACGTGCTGCTTAGACCAATACTTAATTATAGAGTTATAGTTAATATGGCAGCAAGGTGATATTTACAAAGATTGCATTGTTATGTTTACTATTAATATTGCTGCTGATTGTAGTTTAATACAAACTGTATGGTGTATATAGGATGATTATATACTGTTGTGAGGGCCTCAGAACCGTAGTTCTCTTGGTACCCGGGCTCTAGGTTCACAGATCACACAGGTAAGGAAGCAAGAAAGAGATAATAACCTGTAATAACAAAGTGTACGCTCAAAGTAAATGCAACAGTGCTCCCCAAGGAGAAACGTATTCCCTCACCAAATATAACCAAGTGTCAGTAAATTCACCAGTGTCAGTAAAACCCCCCAACCAAGACCCCAGCAGGTTACCTCTCAGCTCAGAGTCCTTCTGTTTCCCTGCCATCTAGTCTGGTTTGGGTTGTGCTGGGACAATGGTCAGTCAATAATCAAACCCACCTCCTGATTGTAGATAGAGTCGGACCCTCCCGTTCTTAACCCCTTACACTACTTTGTGATATCACAGAGTCCCCAGCTGTTAGGTGCTTTCTGTGGGGCTGTCACCCCCTCCCACTGACTGACAGACCAGGGAGGCCCGATATCCCCACTGGTCTCGTCACAACTGTATTTGGTTTATAGATTCAAAAGACATGCTTTGTTAAAGATGGCTGACAGAGCCATGTGCCATACGGTCTGGCCTCCATTTTGTAATGTTGTCTTTGTCCACCATGTTGTTATATCTTGTGGGGCTATCCTCCATCTTGCATACACTCTCTCGCTATTAACAAAGACATATAGACACACGACCACACATATATACTGAAATAAGAGATACATACTATCATACACAGGTAGGAAAAGCACATTTACACATCAATTGAACAGCTGAAGTAGGCAATGCATTGTATTTGATGTAAAATATATTATGCTTTCTACACTGATATTATATGTGTAAAGACTGTTACTGAAAGTACCTATTGTTAATAAGAATACATATTATCTTAATGAGACTTTGTGGAAAACCTTTCTTGATATGATATGTATTATTCCTGGTATTATACTGTGGGAATTAGAGTAAATGAAGTAGACATTGAAATAGAATTATCTTCCTAATAACTGGGTATAAACTAGAACCTACCCTTTGTGAGTGATAATGACGGAAGGTATTAAATTCTCAATAGCAGATTAGTATATTTGCTTCACCATTAGACCCTCTGTGCTACCAGACAGCATGGCAGACCCTCAGGGACATAGCATCGGAATAGTCACCCTTTTACAGACACATAGTAACAAAAGGAAGCGAAATATAGTGTAGTATATATAAAATCAAGTGTTATTACAAATGTATAAACTGTACAAACAAACAAAGAGCATTTATCTGAGTGATATATACCAAAAGTATATACTCAGAGATGATTGTTCAGTCCTGGGAAAACTTCAGTCCACCACTGTGCAGTTATGGAGATACAGGTACCAGCAGGTAGAAGATCATCACAGAAGAACAAAGGTGCAGAATGAGTGTTGACCCTACGCGTTTCATCTTACTAATAAGACTTCATCAGAGGGATCAGTAAGTCAGCCTAGTGCAGGGATTGTTCTACAAGGCGGGTGAGTGATGGGCTCCATTTATCAGTGTGTCTCCCAGCCTCTGGCACTGCACAAGGGAAACTAAGGGGAGGAACCTCTGCTATATTGTGCCTCTCTTGTGAAGCCACTGACAGTGCACCCAGCAGATGTCTACTTTACATACTATTTCACAGATTTTACCAAAATTTAAAATAATATATATTTTAAAAAATAACCCCTCCCAAAGGCACTTGTCACTCACCGGACCGTGAGTGCCTCTACTCTGGTGCGAGGTCCTCCATCTTTTCTCCCTACACCTGTGTGGAATCGTGGCCGCTCGCTATCCTGCCATCTGCGCATGCGCAGGTCTCGCTAGTAGCTTCACCTGTCCATGGAGGTGATTGACAGATCAATCACCTCACCCTATTTGAGCCACCTGCAACCCTAGGTAGGGGCCTGATCTTGAAGTCTCATTCCCAGTGAATTTCTATAGGTGTGTGCAGATCCCAAACTGCTTCCAGCTTTACTCGTACAGTTTCCAAACTGTGTGCAGCTTGCTCATACTACAGCTTCCACGCTGCTCCCCTGTTCAACTCAGCGGCGGTTCCCATACCGCTACAACACTATCATCCCGCTGATCGTGTCACAGCTTCCACGCTGCTTCCTTGTTCAACTCAGCGGCGGTTCCCACACCGCTACAACACTATCATCCCGCTGATCGTGTCACAGCTTCCACTCTGCTCCTGGCTCCACTCGGCAGCGGTTCTCTGACCGTTCCAACGCTGACACCCTGCTGATCGTGTTACAGCTTCCACGCTGCTTCCCTGCTCAACTCAGCGGCGGTTCCCATACCGCTACAATGCTTCACCTCTCAGCTGATTCCGGATCGACACAACTGGGTATGCGTTACTACTATTGACTATTATCTATTCTACTCACATACCAGTTGCACCCATTGTTGTTTATTGCGCAGGGTACAGGTACCCATATAGACTGTGTTTCCGCATTGCTCCAGTTAGGACAAGCTGTCACTCAAGCTCGATATCTCCTCACGCTACTACTTGGCGTCATTGTGCATAAACTGCTGTGTTCAGCTTCTCCCCTCTGCAAGGCACCAACTATATATACAGACTATTCATTGTGCCTTCCAAGACATTGCTATACTCGCGCTGTTCCCATACAGCCACAGTTTGCCTTTCAACTTCACTCTCCTGCACCTGGACAAGTCCTCACTCCCTCCACAGCAGTGGTACAACTTGCTGCACGCAGACCACTGACTTCCCTGCTACCTACCCGCACCTGGACAAGTCCTCCTATCACAGCGGTGGTACAACTTGCTACTCGCAGACCACTGACTACCCTGCTACCTACCTACACCTGGACCCGTCTCCTCACCATAGCGGTGGTACAACTTGCTGCACGCAGACCACCGACTACCCTGCTTCCTACCTGCACCAGTACTATTCTTCCCATCACTGCAGTGGTACAACTTGCTGTACGCAGACCACTGACTCCTCCTCTACCTATCATCACCGATCCACGTCCACTCCTCGTGTCTACATTATCTCCAGTTTCCAGTTTACAACTCCAAGTCGTTGATTGCCTCAGACTATCTCTACTCTCCTGCTGTTGTGTCGCTCCAATCATTCACCTGCCTGCTTTGAGGTGCGTGCCATATCCCCGCCTCTCCAGCAGAGTGCCATCTGGTGAAACTCGGTTAGCAACTCCTAGTGCCCGTGACAGCACTCCACTTAAGCAATAACAACATTCTAACAGAAAAAGCCCACTCATAAAACATCCTGCACTTTGGTTTATCTTTCCCATAAAATCAGTAATTTTGCAAAACAGGAAATGCACAAAAACTGCAAAATTTTCAACTTTAAACTATTCCAAATTTTGACTGAAATTTGTCACTGACATACCAAATTTCAGCTCAATATCTCTGACACTTTTTGAGATGTAGCCTCTCAAACACCATGCCCAGTACTCGTGAAATTAATATGAAGGTGATACATATAAATATGTGTGTGTATCAGTGACCACTGTATTAGTCACACCTTACTGGGTAGGACCCCTCTTTCCTCCCAGAACAGTCTGCACTCTTTGTGGCATGGATTCTACAATGTTCCAGCATCATTTCTGCAAGATTCTAGTCCATGTTGACATGATGCAGTTGCAGATTTATAAGCTGCACATTGATGCTGTGATTCTCCTGTTACACCACATCCCAAAGGTTCTCTATTGGATTGAGATCTGGTGACTGCGTAGGACATTGGAGTACACGGAGCTCATTGTCATATTTGTGGAACCAGCTTGAGATGACGTGTGCTTTGTGACATGGTGTGTTATGCTGCTGGAAGTAACCCTTAGAACATGGGTAGACTGTGGCCATAAGTGAAGGTTTCTTCTACCCTCATTTTATTGGGCTTAACCGAGATACCTGAATGCAAGATCACACTCCACAGCTAGGCAAATGCCTTATGTAAAATGCTATTGTGTAGTGTGCAAAAACAAAAACATTTTACCCGTTTAAATATAATGTTAGTCTAATCTGGTTATTAGATAAGACTATGGGCCTGAGTCATTAAGGAGAGTAAAGCAGATAATTTGCACCCCTTGTATTGTAACATGGTTTGTCCTGGAGAAAACTTACTCCTTTGGCCCTATGTGTATAAGCAACACTTTAGGGGGTAAATGTATCAAGGTGAGATTTTGCAAATCAGCGATTTTCTCGGGAGAGTTGAAGCTCACTGATGTATGAAGCTGAGATTTCATATAAAATCGGCAGAGATGTGTTTCTGACAAAATCAATATATCAAAATTGATAGAGATCAAAGTCCTGACTATTTGTCACTCTGGCTATACAAGTCTCAAATGTATGAAGCTGCGATTACGCAAACTCTCCGGAGTTTGCGTTAAAAATCGCCAGATACAACACGCTGCAGCCTAGCAGCGCGTTTAGTAAACACATCACTGTTACACTGTGTGCCTTTACAGCCGGAGGTCTGGCAGCTGTCAAATGTGTAAAAAGAGCTAAAAGTTTTAAAAAAAACAAAGTGTGTGGTCCCCCCTCTTGGCCACTATTAACCCTAGTGTTGCCAGCCTACTGCTGGTTACGTGAAATAACCAGCACTAGGCAAACCTGCCAGGGTTGGTGGCACTATAGCAGGGGGACAAACGACAAGGGTCCCCCTGCCATAATGACAACCAACCCCAGGCTGTTCAGCGCTGGGCTGGATTTCCTAGGGAGTGGGGTCTGCCGAAAAAAATGAGCGGCCCTCTCTCTAGGAATAACCAGCCCAGTGCTGAAAGAACTAGCGCTCTTACTATTTCCCTGGGCAGTGAGTGTAGGGTAATAACGGCAAAAGCTAATGTAAAAAATAAACAGACACCATTTTGTTTTGTGGAACTACAAGTCCCAGCCAGCCCAGTCTGCCATAAACAGTGTGGGCATGCTGATACTTGTATAACTACAAGCACCAACATACCCATGGCAGCCAGGGCATGCTGGCACTTGGAGAACCACAAGTGCCAACATGCCCTGACACCCATTGCTGGCTGAGACCTGTAGTTCCACATAAAAAATGTTAAAAAAAAACACCACTCCCTGTTTTAAACCACATAATTTTTTAAAAAATAAGAAAACCCCAAATTACTCACCAATCAGATTTCTTCTTCTTTTGTCAGCAGCTTTTAATCCAAAAATACTTGAAAACCATGTCCCAAATAAATTTGTAATTCCAAAGTCCCTGCTTGTAAACATCTTCTGTTCTTCTTGGCCAAAAAGGCCCCCTTGTTGCTTGCAGTTTTCTTTTCTTCAGCCCAGGAGGGGCCCCATATTTGTAATCCAAATCCGGAACATGCTTGAGAAAAATAATAAACCCAGTTCACAGACGACGCAACTTCTGCTTGTACAGTGTACAAGCAGAACGACGCCACTGGATAGAATCCAGCCGCGAGGTCTATTTATACTCTGTGGGGATTTCCCACGCTGTCATGGGGAATCTCCATGACCTCGCGGGTGGATTCTATTCAATAGCGTTTAAGGGATGGAATGGAAATATAGTAGCAATATTTATGTTGTGATGATAAAAGCTCAAGACATAAAAGGTAAATGGATAATACTATGTGAGTTATATGTTTTGTAAAAGAGTGTGCTGAATTGTTAATAATTCCATACTGTATACTGGAAAAGATCCTGCGGTTACGCCTTAATTGCGCGCGCTATCTTTGTATTCTCGTCCTCCCTTCTCTCCTCTTGCCTCAACTGGCTCCTCTTGTGCCTGGTCTGTTTACCCTCCCTTAGGATGTAAGCTCGTATGAGCAGGGCCCCCTCCCCTCCTGTCTCCATACCTGTTCCTCCGCTCCGTCTTTACTGCATATGACTGGCCGGAGTTTCTGAAGTATTGGTACTTTTTGTTCATGGTTCTGTATGGTGTCACCCTGTATAGTCTACTGTTAGTACTGTGTGCGGCGCTGCGGATACCTTGTGGCGCCTAACAAGCAAATAAATGATAATAATAATATTCTGCTCCTGGATACGCTCGTTACATCACCATAGGCTTTTACACTTTCCCTACTTCAGTCCTTTAAACCTAATTTACTGTATCACACATATTTATATATATATATAATATCTCCTATATCAAGACATTATAAATTCATAATCACAACGCAGATCTATATGTATGAAATAGAATCTTTACTTGTACAATGATATAATGTAATTGCAATAACCTAATCTTACACACAGTACACATAATAGATAACATTCTGTGTATAGTTACAATATCTTATTAATCTTTTGTTAATTATGTATGTGTGTATTGACAGAAACTCTGGGCTAGTGATAAATGGCAGGTACATAAGTCCCAGGTTCCTGTCATCCAGGAGATGATACCTGTTCCCCTGATTATACTACATAGTGTATGTGTGTATGTATCTCAGAATACATTACAATTCACATGTTGCCTGCATTATCTCCATCTTAATCCTAATTGCATATAACAAAAACAGGGATACTGACGCCAAAGTCTTCCCATTCTGGCCAGTCCTAACATGATCAAATGCTATGCTATTTTATCTGGGCTTAAGGCTTACCTGCACATAGCTTTTAAAGGCAAGGCTTTCCTAGCACTAGCAGCCATGGGACACCTGGGATTTACCTGACTCAAGTTGGAATTAATAAATGTAAAGAATGTAGAAAATGGGGTGCAAGAGTTATGGGACTTAGATTATATAAACAAAAACAGACATAGATCCTCTGCACTCACCATGTACAAAACAGGGAATGTTAGTTCCACATAGTCAGTTGGTCAGCTTAACATATTGTCACGGATCTTAAACAGAAGTACAGCTAGGAGTCACGAATTTGGTGAAAACACTCTGTGTTTATTTGCAGAGAGGTATTAACAACAGGTAATAAGGAGCAGTGAAAAATACCAGGTTCCAGCTGATGCAGAAAGTAGCATGAATGTCCAGAAACAACCAGGTAAACGGTAATGCAGGGTAGCAGAGGGTAGGTATTAAGAACAGGTAATAAGGAGCAGTGAAAAATACCAGGTTCCAGCTGATGCAGAAAGTAGCATGAATGTCCAGAAACAATCAGGTAAGGACAACAGGAAATTACATCAGGATTGGACTATAGGAAAGGACATCACAGGATGGGACAACAATAACCAGCAATGACTGCTGGGAGGAACAGGTATATATAAGGGGAATGAGACACAAGCAGGTGCATGAGATAATTAGTGAACATACAGGTTAACTCCTTAAGCACAAGAATAATGCACAATAGCAGCACCTCTGGTGAAAAGAGGTACTGCTGGAACACAAAATAGCAATACAAATAATAGAGTCCAAAAGTCCAGGAGGCAGGTTGTTACACATATATTGCAATATGTGGAACTAACATTCCCTGTTTTTAATATAGAACAGAACTTGGTAGAGAATTAATTATGTGTTTGGAGAGTGCAGAGTATCCCTGTTTTCTTGTCTATAAAATGTGGGCAACCCCCTCTTGCACCCCAGTTTGTACATGGTGAGTGCAGAGGATCTATGTCTGTTTTTGTTTATATATATAAATTTATTTTTGCAATATTCTCACATATCTATGTAGTATAATATTTTCTTCTGCCAGGTTTCTTGTTTATTTATATTTTTACTCATTTTGGAGACAAAACCACATGTATAAAGGAATGTGTAGCGCTCTGCCATCTGCTCTGAGATATGAGGTTACACACAGATACTTGTGGTGTATGGGACACCAGTAAGTATATTACAGAAACAACATAAACCTAATTTCCTGCTGATAGCAGCAGACAAACCCCCGACCCATTTCCTGTTTCTTAATGTTCTCACTCAGGTTCTATCATACAGTGTAAATATATATATATAATGTAACCGGTGGGTGTGATCAGATACAGCTCTGTCTCGCTATGTAGAAATGACAATCTGTAATGTTACCTTCATTAGTGTAATAGTCTGCAGGAAGTAATTACTAATAACATATAAGAGTGTTTATTACATGTACAGCTCACATTATATACTCTGAAACATACATCACACACGGCTCAGACATAACCATTTACATACAATGTCTTCATATGTTCCCAGTGATATGACTGAGGATTTGTGACATCTGCTCTGTAGTGTACTGTTTTGGCAGTTTCTAATTCCTGACATATAACATGTATGTAATACACATGTGATCCTCATATATGATCACCTGCACATGAAGGAAATGAATACAAGAAACATAACGTCACCACTAGAGATGAGGAAACACTGTCACACTGTTCTGCACAATAATCTCCTCTTTCTGAATTTGGGTGGAAACTTTTGCACATTTGTTTGTTGGAATTTGTCTCCAAGTGTCCCCAGTCCTCCCCCAACCTCACCACACAGCAGAGTGAGATGACTGTTATCATCCCAGCTATATTCATAGACTAGAAATTCATAGACTAGAAACTTGCACATATAACATTCTACATTAATAAAACAAGTTATATATCCGGATGTGGTTTATTGGTCTCTGAGCTTTTTGTTCTTGGTGGGATATCGTCTCTCCTCCCTTGTTGGGGTCATGGAATGGTGGACCAGTCACTCTCCTCTATTCACTCCATGGACCCTGTAAACCAGCTTTTATGTCGGCTGAATAAAATGGAATGACAGCTTTCACTTAACTATTAAAATGTAAAAAACTATTGGTTTTGGTAAGGTTACAGTACTGGCAGCAGTGCTAGGCATGAATACAAACGTTAATGCATAATACAAACAGTATATTATCTATCTATCTAAAAAATGTAATGAGTAAAACTTAGTAGATAGCTTTTCAACCTGAAGCTCTCATTCCTCTCCAATGCTACATTAGGCAGAGGTTTGGAGGTTATCCTTTGGGACCATTATGATTAGTTCTTGACTATTTTGGATGCTTCTCCATTTGTTAGAAAAATCACAGGAGTAGTGAGGTATGTTGTAGTTGCAAACAATATGGAGTTTGTTGAAGAATTGAAAAGCAGACAGGAAATAAACACAATCTCTGAAGTGATACTGGTATGATAAGGCACTAGGTTACACAGGAATCATGCAGTAATATAACAGTCTGAGGCAATGCAAAATATGAAGCAGAACACAGAAGATATTTCTGGTGAAAGGTTACCCAGTCTTTGGCAACGCAAGTTGTAATTAATGTCTCTTGTAGCAAGGCTGGTGCAAATGTTCATAGAGTCCAATAATAATTGCAAAGCTCTACTGGAGGACAAAGAATAATTACCAGCTATCCTTGTCTTGGGATCCTTAGTTGATGCAGACCAGAAGACAGGAGATATGTCCAAATTGAGCAAAGCCAGAAACAGTAAAACTGAATGGTGCAGTCCAGAAACCAGGATACAATTAATGTAGAGATAAGAATAAGTGAAGGGACAGGAACAAACAGGTCAGGATACAAGAGCCAAGAACATGCAGTCACTCACACTGAGTGCATGGCCAGTGAGGGACTAAATAGTGACATGTTCCAATAAACTCACAGGGGAAGGCACACTTACCCTGCAGCTCAGAACTAAGTGACAGCAGAAATCAGTTCTTTCAGAGACACACATGTGTAAATGTAGTGCATGGTAGATCTGAGAGCTCACAGGATGTAAGGCAGATTTAGCTCTAACACTATTGCTAACAAACTATTGAATTGGTCCTTCCCCTCCCATATTTATCTTACTGTGTAAATGAACATCCTGCATCAATCTCTTCCCATACTGGACCTTGTGTTCCATTTACTAACCACATCTTACATATAAAACACATTGTTTTCTCTCTACAACAGGAACATGCAGCGATTTTATCTGTTCAGATTAATAACCATACAACAAGGAAGATAATAACACGGTACCATGTGTGCTGTGTAATACAGATTCAGGAGACAAAACTGCTGGGAACAGCGATGGGAAATAACCGGGTGACATTTTATTGAATACGGACTTTTCTGTTACATATTGTTTCCATGTTACATTGCTGAATATAAAATGAACATACTGCGATTTACATTGATAATGTCACAATACATTTATCTGAGAATCAAGCTCTAGTAAGACAACTGGGACATAATGTACAATATCCTTTCCTCTATTGCTTTATGTGTTTACATGATGCAGAAACTAATCACTGTGTGTTTATGGTCAGGACAGTGTGAGACGGATTATCTTTATAATGCAGCCAGTTATATTACAGGAAACTACTTTGTATTTATCAGATCTAATGTGTGCGCTGTCCTCAAGTAGATGCTGCTTAATTCTCCATTAATAACTCTGTCACTTTATGGATTCCAATCACATCAGTTCTGGTTCTTCCCAAATCCACTGACATCATCATAACCATAACCAGCGGAGAGAAGATTATTGTCAGATTCAGAACCATTATTCTGGTCATTCAGGTCAAGGAATCCTAGAATAACACAAAGCAGTAAATATAGTGACTACTCGTACATATCACACACGTGTCTTATATGCAATCTGAGCTTTGTTTATTCTATCCCAGCAGCTGTATAACCCCTGAGGAAGCCGTGTTTATACCCATGAAGCTAGATACAGACTTTGTACTTCAATAAATAAAGGAAACAGAGACATTAATACAAACCGTTACAAGATGGAGTCACACTAGTTCTCTCTCTCTCATCCATACTGACTCCTCCATCAGCCGTCACACCCTGAGGATCAACAGCCGCATCATCATATCCATGGTCTACACCCTTGTCTTGTCCTAATATAATACAACCATAGTGAGATATCAATAATGAGACTATGCTGATATGGACTAATGAGCCATTAACCACAGACATCATGTACATCACATGTAGACTTATACTATAACATTCCACTACTGGTCTACAGAGACGGACTGTGGGGATACATGGTTTTATATGGTCTAGGTAGACCTAGGTCTATGTAGACAAATCACCATTTACACATATGTTATAATATGATATCTGTACGGATTGTCATCTTTATTGTGTATATAATTGTGACCAATTCATTTCCTTTAGTACAGTATTACTTTGTTGTTTATTTATTGCCTCAGTAATATACAGTGATGTAACTATAAACTACATGTCTCATCTTCACTTGTATACATCACCCAGTACAACTGAATTGTACAATGATCTTATTGTCTATCAGCGTTACATGTGACATACATGACTGTACACTAAGCACTGTGACTGAGTGCTGGTCACTATATAAACCCATGTTACTGTCACATATTACATGTGACATACATGACTGTACACTAAGCACTGTAACTGAGTGCAGTGATCACTATATAACCCCACGTTACTGTCACATATTACATATGACATACATGACTACACTAAGCACTGTGACTGAGTGCACTGCTCACTATATAACCCCACGTTACTGTCACATATTACATGTGACATACATGACTGTACACTAAGCACTGTGACTGAGTGCACTGATTACTATATAACCCCACGTTACTGTCACATATTACATGTGACATACATGACTGTACACTAAGCACTGTGACTGAGTGCTGGTCACTATATAAACCCACGTTACTGTCACATATTACATGTGACATACATGACTGTACACTAAGCACTGTGACTGAGTGCAGTGATCACTATATAAACTATAGATGGGCGGGTCCGGTTCTCCGAGAACCGAACCCACCCGAACTTTGGGTATCCGAGTACCGAGCTGAGCAGCTCGGTACTCTCCCGCCCGTTCCGAATCCAAATCGAGGCCGAACGTCATCGTGACGTCGTCGGATCTCGGGGCTCGGTTCTCGCGATACTTCCACTTTATAAATACACGCCTCCACAGCAATCCATCGCCATTTGACAGAGGGAAAGAGCAGGGTGTAGTCATAGGCTGATTAGAGCAGGGACAGAGAATACAATATTGTTCTTGCAATTGCTCTAACCAAAATCGCTAGTGCAGAGAGGAGGATAGAGGTTTATTATTTTTTCTTAATATTTGGCACTCCCCAGCGCTTTTGGGGTGTCCCCCATAATTGTGCATTAATATTTCTGGCTGTCAAAAGTCATATCTGTCAGCAGTATCTACTAAATAATTTTTAGCACTCCTCAGTGCTTTTGGGGTGTCCTCCCCAATTGTGCATTAATATTTCTGGCTGTCAAAAGTCATATCTGTCAGCAGTATCTACCAAATAATTTTTAGCACTCCTCAGTGCTTTTGGGGTGTCCTCCCTAATTGTGCATTAATATTTCTGGCTGTCAAAAGTCATATCTGTCAGCAGTATCTACTAAATAATTTTTAGCACTCCTCAGTGCTTTTGGGGTGTCCTCCCTAATTGTGCATTAATATTTCTGGCTGTCAAAAGTCATATCTGTCAGCAGTATCTACTAAATATTTTTTAGCACTCCTCAGTGCTTTTGGGGTGTCCTCCCTAATTGTGCATTAATATTTCTGGCTGTCAAAAGTCATATCTGTCAGCAGTATCTACCAAATAATTTTTAGCACTCCTCAGTGCTTTTGGGGTGTCCTCCCTAATTGTACATTAATATTTCTGGCTGTCAAAAGTCATATCTGTCAGCAGTATCTACTAAATATTTTTTAGCACTCCTCAGTGCTTTTGGGGTGTCCTCCCTAATTGTGCATTAATATTTCTGGCTGTCAAAAGTCATATCTGTTAGCAGTATCTACCAAATAATTTTTAGCACTCCCCAGTGGTTTGCGCTCAGAATGGATTCAAAGCAGTCCACATATGATCTGAATGAGCAACCAGGTTCTGTCACCAGTCCTGATGTTAGTGTTCCCAGTACGTCATCTGGCCAAGGCGATGTCAAACAACAGAGTGTTTTCAAATTAGTGCACAAAAACAAAAACCCCAAAAATTTTTACTGTATTGAAGCGAAAAAGAAGTGTAACTGAGCAAAAGTTAAGTGACGATAAAAAAAAAATTGCAAGCATGCCATTCTACACACGCAGTGGCAAAGAGAGAATGAGGCCTTCACCTTTGGCTATTAGTGGCAGATCCCAAAAATTTACCCAGCCTACAATTGGTGCACAACTACTGTTACGCGTCAAAGCCGAGCTGCAAGATAACAGTGAGGCATTACAGGAGAATATTTGCTCTGATTCACAAATGACAACAATCCCTGTGGAGAGTCCATCCAACAGTGGGATGTCTAATCGTGAGCATTCTGCTGATGTGTGCCTTAATAGCCCGAGTGTAGCCGGTGATACCCAAATTGAGGATGCCACTTTGGAATTAGAAGAGGATGAGGGGGAGATTTGTGTAGGCGACGAGGGCGCTAATGATGATGTTGATGATTATGATGCAGACAGATACCAAATTGCCTTTCTCAATTTCTATTTATATTCTAGATTATATAACGGCTGAATAGTTTTCTATTTTACTCCTAGTGGAGAGAGGATCTGATGCAGACAGATACCAAACTGCCTTTGTCCATTTCAATTTATATTGTACAGTATATAACGGCTGAGTTTTTTAGTATTTTATACAAGTGGAGGGGGGCCTAGAGAGACAGAAACCAAACTGGTGTTTTCCATTTCTTTACATATTTAACTATAAGTGAAGGGTGTAATATACATTCAAAGACGATGGCTGCATTGCCAATATGCATAGATGGAGAGGAAGACAATCTGTTTTGTGTGTAGAATAGGCCTACCAACGAAGAATTAAACTGTTTTTTTGGATAATTTATTACCTCAACAATTAGATTACTTGTCTCTAAAACAGTTGGAGCACTAAATTGGGTTAATTTAGGCCCACATGACTGTACACTAAGCACTGTGACTGAGTGCACTGATCACTATATAACCCCACGTTACTGTCACATATTACATGTGACATACATGACTGTACACTAAGCACTGTGACTGAGTGCAATGCTCACTATATAAACCCACATTACTGTCACATATTACATGTGACATACATGACTGTACACTAAGCACTATGACTGAGTGCAGTGATCACTATATAAACCCACGTTACTGTCACATATTACATGTGACATACATGACTGTACACTAAGCACTGTGACTGTGTGCACTGCTCACTATATAAACCCACGTTACTGTCACATATTACATGTGACATACATGACTGTACACTAAGCACTGTGACTGTGTGCACTCCTCACTATATAAACCCACGTTACTGTCACATATTACATGTGACATACATGACTGTACACTAAGCACTGTGACTGAGTGCAATGCTCACTATATAAACCCACATTACTGTCACATATTACATGTGACATACATGACTGTACACTAAGCACTATGACTGAGTGCAGTGATCACTATATAAACCCACGTTACTGTCACATATTACATGTGACATACATGACTGTACACTAAGCACTATGACTGAGTGCAGTGATCACTATATAAACCCACGTTACTGTCACATATTACATGTGACATACATGACTGTACACTAAGCACTGTGACTGTGTGCACTGCTCACTATATAAACCCACGTTACTGTCACATATTACACGTGACATACATGACTGTACACTAAGCACTGTGACTGAGTGCAATGCTCACTATATAAACCCACATTACTGTCACATATTACATGTGACATACATGACTGTACACTAAGCACTATGACTGAGTGCAGTGATCACTATATAAACCCACGTTACTGTCACATATTACATGTGACATACATGACTGTACACTAAGCACTATGACTGAGTGCGCTGCTCACTATATAAACCCACGTTACTGTCACATATTACATGTGACATACATGACTGTACACTAAGCACTGTGACTGAGTGCACTGATCACTATATAAACCCACGTTACTGTCACATATTACATGTGACATACATGACTGTACACTAAGCACTGTGACTGAGTGCGCTGCTCACTATATAAACCCACGTTACTGTCACATATTACATGTGACATACATGACTGTACACTAAGCACTGTGACTGAGTGCACTGCTCACTATATAAACCCACGTTACTGTCACATATTACATGTGACATACATGACTGTACACTAAGCACTGTGACTGTGTGCACTGATCACTATATAACCCCACGTTACTGTCACATATTACATGTGACATACATGACTGTACACTAAGCACTGTGACTGTGTGCACTGCTCACTATATAACCCCACGTTACTGTCACATATTACATGTGACATACATGACTGTACACTAAGCACTGTGACTGTGTGCACTGCTCACTATATAACCCCACGTTACTGTCACATATTACATGTGACATACATGACTGTACACTAAGCACTGTGACTGTGTGCACTGCTCACTATATAACCCCACGTTACTGTCACATATTACATGTGACATACATGACTGTACACTAAGCACTGTGACTGTGTGCACTGCTCACTATATAACCCCACGTTACTGTCACATATTACATGTGACATACATGACTGTACACTAAGCACTGTGACTGTGTGCACTGCTCACTATATAACCCCACGTTACTGTCACATATTACATGTGACATACATGACTGTACACTAAGCACTGTGACTGTGTGCACTGCTCACTATATAACCCCACGTTACTGTCACATATTACATGTGACATACATGACTGTACACTAAGCACTGTGACTGTGTGCACTGCTCACTATATAACCCCACGTTACTGTCACATATTACATGTGACATACATGACTGTACACTAAGCACTGTGACTGTGTGCACTGCTCACTATATAACCCCACGTTACTGTCACATATTACATGTGACATACATGACTGTACACTAAGCACTATGACTGAGTGCAGTGATCACTATATAAACCCACGTTACTGTCACATATTACATGTGACATACATGACTGTACACTAAGCACTATGACTGAGTGCGCTGCTCACTATATAAACCCACGTTACTGTCACATATTACATGTGACATACATGACTGTACACTAAGCACTGTGACTGAGTGCACTGATCACTATATAAACCCACGTTACTGTCACATATTACATGTGACATACATGACTGTACACTAAGCACTGTGACTGAGTGCGCTGCTCACTATATAAACCCACGTTACTGTCACATATTACATGTGACATACATGACTGTACACTAAGCACTGTGACTGAGTGCACTGCTCACTATATAAACCCACGTTACTGTCACATATTACATGTGACATACATGACTGTACACTAAGCACTGTGACTGTGTGCACTGATCACTATATAACCCCACGTTACTGTCACATATTACATGTGACATACATGACTGTACACTAAGCACTGTGACTGTGTGCACTGCTCACTATATAACCCCACGTTACTGTCACATATTACATGTGACATACATGACTGTACACTAAGCACTGTGACTGTGTGCACTGCTCACTATATAACCCCACGTTACTGTCACATATTACATGTGACATACATGACTGTACACTAAGCACTGTGACTGTGTGCACTGCTCACTATATAACCCCACGTTACTGTCACATATTACATGTGACATACATGACTGTACACTAAGCACTGTGACTGTGTGCACTGCTCACTATATAACCCCACGTTACTGTCACATATTACATGTGACATACATGACTGTACACTAAGCACTGTGACTGTGTGCACTGCTCACTATATAACCCCACGTTACTGTCACATATTACATGTGACATACATGACTGTACACTAAGCACTGTGACTGTGTGCACTGCTCACTATATAACCCCACGTTACTGTCACATATTACATGTGACATACATGACTGTACACTAAGCACTGTGACTGTGTGCACTGCTCACTATATAACCCCACGTTACTGTCACATATTACATGTGATATACATGACTGTACACTAAGCACTGAGACTGAGTGCACTGATCACTATATAACCCCACGTTACTGTCACATATTACATGTGACATACATGACTGTACACTAAGCACTGTGACTGAGTGCAGTGATCACTATATAACCCCACGTTACTGTCACATATTACATGTGAACATACAATATTTCTCACATCACAATAATGACTTATAACCAGTGACTCAGTGATATGAATGAACAGTGACCTTTGCTCCCGTCGGTCGTTGTTTCATCATTGTTGAGGTTCTCATAGGATAATCCAGTGTCATCATATTCTGTCATCTTGTTCTCCAGAGAGGAACCTAGGATAACGTCACAGTGACATGTCTGCAGTGATGACAACGTATCTTACTGGAGCGTATATTACATTATATGGAGATAAATACAAAGATCTGTTATTCTCCCCTTTATAAATCAAATGGAAATCTACTGCAGCTGATACATTATGTGCTAATTGTATTGTGTTAGTAAGTAAGTCGTTATATAATATAACTGTACAAACACATCTGTTAGTTATAATACATTTCTAGACACAATGTAACCACTAATGTTTATCTTACAATGTGGTCTTGTCATGTATGTTACCTGGCTCTTGTCATGTATGTTACCTGGCTCTGGTGATGTATGTTACCTGGCTCTGGTGATGTATGTTACCTGGCTCTGGTGATGTATGTTACCTGGCTCTGGTCATGTATGTTACCTGGCTCTGGTCATGTATGTTACCTGGCTCTGGTCATGTATGTTACCTGGCTCTGGTCATGTATGTTACCTGGCTCTGGTCATGTATGTTACCTGGCTCTGGTCATGTATGTTACCTGGCTCTGGTCATGCATGTTACCTGGCTCTGGTCATGCATGTTACCTGGCTCTGGTCAAGCATGTTACCTGGCTCTGGTCATGTATGTTACCTATCTCTGGTCATGCATGTTACCTGGCTCTGGTCATGTATGTTACCTGGCTCTAGTCATGTATGTTACTTGGCTGTGATCAAGTATATTACCTGACTCTGGTCATGTATGTTACCTGGCTCTGGTCATGCATGTTACCTGGCTCTGGAGTCATATGAAGTCTCTCCTCACTTGTGTAGTATTCCAGTTTCTTATCAACGCCATCAGGGTAAAACACTGCATAAAACAATATTAAATTATACATAGAGGGATCCAATCACTGCTTCATTTCCTCATTTGTTGTATGTCTTTTGGTTAATTTGATAGGTATGTACCGTACACACACAATCTAAGCTCACACTCAGTAACTAACGTGTGTCATACAGGTCATGTCAGAACACTGTTACTGTCACATGAAGGTATGTACCGTACACACACAATCTAAGCTCACACCCAGTAACTAACGTGTGTCATACAGGTCATGTCAGAACACTGTGTTACTGTCACATGAAGGTATGTACCGTACACACACAATCTAAGCTCACACCCAGTAACTAACGTGTGTCATACAGGTCATGTCAGAACACTGTTACTGTCACATGAAGGTATGTCCCGTACACACACAATCTAAGCTTATACTCAGTAACTAACGTGTGTCATACAGGTCATGTCAGAACACTGTTACTGTCACATGAAGGTATGTACCGTACACACACAATCTAAGCTCACACTCAGTAACTAACGTGTGTCATACAGGTCATGTCAGAACACTGTGTTACTGTCACATGAAGGTATGTACCGTACACACACAATCTAAGCTCACACCCAGTAACTAACGTGTGTCATACAGGTCATGTCAGAACACTGTGTTACTGTCACATGAAGGTATGTACCGTACACACACAATCTAAGCTCACACTCAGTAACTAACGTGTGTCATACAGGTCATGTCAGAACACTGTGTTACTGTCACATGAAGGTATGTACCGTACACACACAATCTAAGCTCACACTCAGTAACTAACGTGTGTCATACAGGTCATGTCAGAACACTGTGTTACTGTCACATGAAGGTATGTACCGTACACACACAATCTAAGCTCACACTCAGTAACTAACGTGTGTCATACAGGTCATGTCAGAACACTGTGTTACTGTCACATGAAGGTATGTAACGTACACACACAATCTAAGTTCACACTCAGTAACTAACGTGTGTCATACAGGTCATGTCAGAACACTGTGTTACTGTCACATGAAGGTATGTACCGTACACACACAATCTAAGCTTATACTCAGTAACTAACATGTGTCATACAGGTAATCACAGCAGAACATACCTGATTGTTGGGACACGCTCTGATACTTCTTCATCATTCTTAGATCAATCTCTTCATACACAGGTTCCTGGGATGACACTGAATACATGTTCCTGAGGGCTGAAACACACATGTAATTACCGGCAAATAAACCTTTAATCAAACGTCAACATATAAGGAAAATGTGTCAGAATGTTTTATTTTATTACATGTCAATGACATGTCTACAGACATGTGTCCTAAATGTCCCAAAATGTCTGTTATACAAATCACAATCTCAGTTATCTTTTACCATCTAAGCTCAGACAGTTTATTCTTTACACCTAGAAAGAAAACTGTCACCAATAAATCAGGTGCTAAACTCACCTGTAACGTTACGTTATTGTAGGTAGAAAACACCTCCCATGGGCTTTATAGAGCGCCTACATATTACACAGAGTATTACAGGTAATATGTGACCCCAGCAGAGCTTACAATCTATTTTCCCTACCACATATACACACGGGATAATTCTGTCAGAAGCCAATTAACCAACCAGTATGTGTCTGGGGAATGGGAGGAACTGGAGCACCTGGAGAAACCTCACGTGTACACGGGGAGAACATACAATCTACACAGATAGGACCTGGTTGGAGGTGACCCCATGGCTGCAGTGACACAGAAGAGACTTCCCTTTGGTATATAGTGGGAGAATCATATACTTTTATTTCATGGACATTATACTGGAAAACAGCCACAATTAGGGAAATATTCTCTGTTCTATGATTCTTCTCCAAATCACGTTTAAGTAAATAGTATTACCCTAAATACCGATCCAATGTGTAATGAGCTACTTTATATAAATATAGGGGTACCACGTATATGTACATTATATAAATATAGCGGTACCACATATATGTGCTTTATATAAATATAGGGATACCACTTATGTATGTACTTTATATAAATATAGGGGTACCACGTATATGTACTTTATATAAATATAAGGGTACCACGTATATATACTTTATATAAATATAGGGTACCACATATATGTACTTTATATAAATATAGGGGTACCACGTATATGTACATTATATAAATATAGGGGTACAACGTATATGTACTTTATATAAATATAGGGGTACCACGTATATGTACTTTATATAAATATAGGGGTACCACATATATGTACTTTATATATATAGGGGTACCACGTATATATGTACTTTATATAAATATAGGGATACCACTTATGTATGTACTTTATATAAATATAGGGGTACCAAGTATATGTACTTTATATAAATATAGGGGTACCACGTGTATAAGATTTTCTCTTTTCTTTCTTTAAATAATAAATGAGATGAGCAGGCTTCCAAAATATAATATTTCTATAGTTTATTAAAAAGATATTATACATAGATACAGCCATCCTGGATGAAGCAGACATACGCCCAGGGTCTCAAATGCAAATTGACAATCTATATTTGATTAAGTCATATATTTATAGAGATGATACTACTTATGTCTTTAAAACACACCTTCCCAGCTTACATCACTGCTGGCAATCTAATGTCTCTATAATTAAAGTGACATGTTCTTTTGGAAGGGTCATCTTGACCTTATATGGAGCCAATATTTCTTTGGCCATATCCGGCTATTGTGAAATATTGGAAACTTACTAAAAACATGTCTCTTGTTATGTAATTTCTGTTTTGTGCAACATGTGTTTTTCTGTTCTCTTAAAGCACAGAAACAAAATTCAAGTTCATTGGTTCATTCTATTGAACTAATTGGTAATATAGGGTTTTTGTTAATAATTACTTCGACACATGTATGTGTACTTTATAAAATTATAGGGGTACCACGTATATGTACTATATATAAATATAGGGGTACCACGTATATGTACTTTATATAAATTTAAGGGTACCACGTATATGTATTTTATCTAAATATAGGGGTACCACGTATATGTACTTTATACAAGGTGTGACATTTAGGTCCAGAGACAAATGTGCTCTTTTTATCCTTACTTTTACCCTCACATTACGCTGCCACATTGTACCCATGTGCACAGGTCCTTAGGGTGGCAAGAAGTGCGTGGGGGGGCTAGTAGGACAAATGTTGGCGGGAGTACAATACAGTTCTATAATTCTTCCGCTAGTTCCCTTTACACTCAGTGGTGGACGTGGGCTGGTATACGTGGTACGCCATACCTCCACTTATCCAACTTATTCTTATACATGAGCAGAATGTGCAGTATCAGAAGTGTAAGGTTTGGTTATATAATAGCACCAATACCATACTCACCTCTCTTATATCTCTGCATACGTTTTATCAGAACCCCGACAACAATGATTCCCATCCCAACCAGGGTCACCGAGACGATGAAGACCACAAGGAAAACCGTTGGGATATATGACGGGGGTTGAACTGTTCGGAGCCACCCTAAATCTTATTTCACAGAATATAGTGTCAGAGAGACATTCCAATAATAAGTAACTGACAGCACAACTATTACTAACATACCAGTTACTAATACCACTCACAGATGTATACGTACACGTGGCTCACAGATATATATATATGTACATGTGGCTCACAGATATATACATAAACGTGGCTCACGGATATATACGTAAATGTGGCTCAAGGATATATAGAAGCAGATAAAGAAATAGATAATATGACATTCAGAATATCTCATGTAAATGATCGGCCACGAGACCTGAGATGGTTATTTGTAAAACATCCAACATACAATCACTCAGGTTAGATGTGACATGTGATTGGTTGGCAGCTCTTACTAACGGGAAGGGAACAGGGCACCGTCATTGTGTTGGGGGATATAAGTCACTGCGAAATCGGAAGCATTTATAGAGCATTACCTGAAGTGGTGACTGTTGTTGGAGGTGGATAATTTTCTGTAGGACCAATAAAAATAAATAAAACCAATCAGTAAATACAAATAACATTTCTTACCCATCACATGCTCTGTAATAGGACACAGAAGCCGTGAGGACTATACAGCATTTACTCATTATATCTCTTTATAACACTAAAGTGTTCATATCCCTGTATAATACCCAGTTAGACTGACACGTGTACATAACTCCTAATCATGTGTCACATCACTGTATTACATGTTGTAGCGTGTACAGTCCACATGGTGCCAGGGATACATATGGAGACGGCTGTATGACCACGGTGTAATGACACGTAATGATGGTGCCTATTCGGCCTCTTCTGATTGGCTGATTGTGTACTGACCCCTCCAGCTGATAAATGATCTCAGGTTGCGTCCAGCTGTTTATATCACTTATTAGTCATTTCTAATTGGACGACTGCGGGAAAGAAGACTCAGAATTCATGTTTCACCCCTTAAAAAAGGGCAGCATGGTGGTTAAGTGGTTAGCAATTCTGCCTTACACTACTGGGGTCATGAGTTCGATTCCCAACCATGGCCTTATCTGTGGGGAGTTTGTATGTACTCCACGTGTTAGTGTGGGTTTCCTCCTGGTGCTCAGGATTCCTTCCACACTCCAAAAACATACTGGTAGGTTATTTGGCTGCTAACAAATTGGCCCTACTCTGTGTGTCTGTCTGTCTCTGTGTGTTGGTTATGGAGTTTAGACTGTAAGCCCCAATGCAGCAGGGGCTGATGTGAATGAGTTCTCTGTACAGCGCTGCGGAATTAGTGGCGCTATATAAATAAATGATGATGATGTGTTTATTGGATCACAGTCTATATAATATGACTTTAGCATTTACCACTAACACTGTCAGACCACAACTGTGCTCTATCGTTAGGTGTAAATGTACACACTTGTACACCGGATGTCACCCGGCACAAATACTACAGTTTTATAGTTATACATAAGATCTATCTAACACAATATACACATGTAAGTACCATTCTGTGTATGTCTGTCTCTATGTAGGTTCAGTGCACAAATGCGTCATCTCTAAATAAGTAAATATGATTAGTGGACTCTTTAAGTTAGCGTTATATAACGACATACCACATACAGTAAGTTACCCATGCACACGACTCCGGCATCCTCCTTGTGGAGACAATCGCTCATGTTCCAGCGCAGAGCCCAGCAGTCTTGCAGCACTTGCTCATAACCTCGGCAATTCACCTCGCTCAACCAGATGGGACCGGTCCCGCTTCCATTCAGGGCCCCTCCAGTGGCATTCATAGCGGGGCCACACCCCACCTGTTTACATACCACTTCTGCATCCTTCATGTCCCAATCATCATCACAGACTGTCCCCCAACCTCCCTGATAATAAACCTCCACTCTGCCCGAGCAGTTATTGGTGAGACGGACTCGGTCTCTGTCTAGTAAGGAAACAAAGGGGAGAGAATATATCCGTCACTTGTCTGTAATGTTCTGTACAACTAGTGGTCAGACTGCAGATTATCCAGTATCAGACCTCACTATGTGACATGTTTGTACTTACTGACATTACCTGTCAGACTACTTACTTATAAAGTCCATTTCATGATGATGATGCCGGTAATTTACTGTATTATAATAAGATATAAATAAGTCATAAAAAACAGTGCCCCCCCCCCCCCACAATATGAATAACCGGCACCAGCGCTATAACCTGGGCTGTTACTGCTACAGCAGGAGGACAAGAAAGAAAGAAGATTCCCTATAAATTAACGTCTATAATAAGCAGGTGAGAGGGGGGCTTGGGGGGGGGGGAGTTCTTTAATAAATACTCTTTAATATGACGTCTGTGTTTATTTCAGTTACATACTATTGTACCAGCCCGGCCATAGCACTGATGCTGGTTACTCGGGAGGGGGGATTTGAACAAACAAAAATATTATAACAGACTAGTAAATATAAGCGCTGACACTGTCATTGTGATCAGTACGTATTGTTACACCAGCCCCCAGATATAGGTAAGATACGTCTCCTTATAGGCGTATCCGGAGATGTGGCCGAAACTAGTGATTGGACAACTCCCAAGTAGTTTAGTCGCCTGACCAAAAAGCATATTGTGTTCTGAACCAATTAACCAGGATCCAATCAGAGTTATTGTCACTAGATCCTAGTGATGTGATAGGACGGCATTGTTATGATCACAGTGATGTCACTAGTTCCTAGTGATGTGATAGGTTGGCATTGTTATGAACACAATGATGTCACTAGCTCCTAGTGATGTGATAGGTCGGCATTGTTATGATCACAGTGATGTCACTAGGAGGTAGCAAGCGATTTCATTGAGCTTGTGATTTCACTGCTTTTTTGATTTCAAGTGCTGTTTTTGTTTAAAGTGTGGAATTGGTTCCAGTAAGGAGTTGAATCCAGGAAGGGGTTTAATCTGGTAAGTGGCTAGGAAAGGCTAGTACTAAAGTTCACTGTAGGCTATAAGAAGTTAGGTTAGCCATAATAAGATGAGTAGTAGCAGGCTTGATGATCTCACTCAATGCATATCTTGTCATATGTATGCACACTTGGAGCAAGTGTTCCAAGGTTTATACCTCTGTGAGAAATGTGAGCAATTGGTCTCTTTGGAAGCCCAGGTAACTGATCTAAAACAGACCATTGTAACATTGAGAGACATTGCCAACCTGGAGCAGAATTTACAGCTCACCGTTGATGCGTTATCTGAGCAGGGTGGAGCAGAGACAGAGGAGGATGCACAGGTAGGCAGCTGGGTAACAGTTACTAGGGGTAGCAGAGGGAGGAAGAGGCAGGCCAGTTCTGAGCTAGGCAATCCCAGCAGATTTGCCAGATTGGATGAAGATACTGTGGAAGGCAGTTCAGAATTGGTAGAGTTGGATGACACTGCTTCCTCTAGCAACCAGGGGAATGGTCTCTCCAGCACAGAGGGGACCAAAGTTACTCAGGGACCCAGGCAGATTGTGGTGGTAGGGGATTCAATTATTAGGAAGGTAGATAGGGCAATCTGTTACCGGGACCGTGCATGCCGAACAGTGTGTTGTCTCCCGGGTGCTCGGGCTCGGCATATTGCGGATCGGGTGGACAGATTGTTGGGAGGGGCTGGGAATGACCCAGCGGTTTTGGTGCATGTTGGCACCAATGACCGAGTTAGAGGAAGAAGGGGTGTCCTAAAGAATGATTTCAGGGACATAGGTCACAAACTTAAGGCAAGGACATCCAAGGTAGTATTTTCGGAAATACTACCTGTGCCACGCGCTAGTCCAGGGAGGCAGCGGGAGATTAGGGAGGTTAATGCGTGGCTAAAAGATTGGTGTAGGAAGGAGGGTTTTGGATTCTTAGAGCACTGGGATGATTTCTCGGTCAGTTGCCATCTTTATTGTCGTGATGGATTGCACCTGAATGAGGAGGGGGCTGCAGTGCTAGGGGAGAGGATGGTTATAAGGTTGGAGGAGGTTTTAAACTAGGCTCCGGGGGGAAGGGGCAAGCAAGTATTTATGGGATAGACATTGAGAGTAGTAAGGAGGAATTTAACAAGAGTAAAGGGGGTGGAGAGGGGGGAAAGGGAAGCATAGCCGATAAGGAGCGGCCCTTTTTAAAGCAAAAAGAAATACCTAAGGGAGGCAATAGACTTAAGTGTATGCTTGCAAATGCAAGAAGCCTGACAGGTAAAATGGGGGAGTTAGAACTAGTAGCAATGAATGAGCAGTATGATATTATAGGTATTACTGAGACCTGGTGGGATGATACACATGACTGGGCAGTCAACTTGGAAGTCTATTCTCTCTTCAGGAGGGATAGGGTAAATAAAAGAGCGGAGGAGTATGTCTTTATATTAAGCCAGAATTAAAACCAAGTATTCAGGAAGTTATATACAAGAATATTGGTGATAATATAGAGGCATTGTGGGTGGAAATATCCAGCGGAGGAAAAAGTTCAGAGAAGTTTCTGATAGGGATATGCTATAAACCGCCAGATATTAGTACGATTGAGGAAGCCCAACTTCTACAGCAAATTGAAAAGGCTACACAACTAGGTCAAATTTTAATTATGGGGGATTTTAATTATCCAGACATTGATTGGAGTACTGAGGCCTGCGGTACAGCTAGGGGAAATAGGTTTCTGAGCACGCTAAAAGACCATTACATGTCCCAATTAGTTGAGGAACCAACTAGGAACCGGACTATACTGGACCTAGTAATAACAAACAATGTAGACGTAATATCAAATATTCAAGTAAAGGAGCACTTGGGAAACAGTGATCATAATATGGTCTCATTTGAAATTAGTTTCCAGAAACAACAGTATAAGGGATCAACTAGGACTTTAAACTTTAAAAAGGCAAATTTTAATATGCTAAAGGAGTCTATAAAGAGCATAGACTGGGACAAAGCCTTTGAAGGAAAAAATACGGAAGAAATGTGGGCTGTCTTTAAAATGTTGTTGGAAACATACACGTATAAGTTCATTCCTATGGGAAATAAATGTAAAAGAATTAAGTCTAAACCAATGTGGCTAAATAAAAAGGTAAGGGAAGAAATGCAAAGGAAGAAGCGTGCATTTAAATTGTTTAAGTCTGAAGGGTCAGAGGAGTCCTTCCATAGGTACAAGGAATGTAATAAAACATGCAAAAAGGAAATTAGATTGGCTAAATCAGAAAATGAAAGGCACGTTGCAAAAGAAAGTAAGACAAACCCCAAAAAGTTTTTTAAGTATATAAATGGCAAAAGGATTAAAAAAGATAATATAGGACCCCTAAGAAGTGAGATGGGTGAATTGATAAATGATACTAAGGAAAAAGCAGAGATATTAAACACGTTCTTTTCTTCAGTATTTACCAGAGAGGAACAAATGGCAGGAGTAATACATAAAAATGGAAATGAAACCATGCCATTAATTAATACTTGGTTGTCAGAGGAAGAAGTCCAAAGGCGACTGAAGAATATTAAGATAAATAAAGCTCCAGGTCCAGATGGCATACACCCAAGGGTCCTTATGGAGTTAAACTCGGAAATAGCTAGACCGCTATTCTTAATTTTCAGAGATTCAATCTCATCAGGCTCAGTACCAAGGGATTGGCGAATAGCAGATGTGGTGCCGTTGTTTAAAAAGGGGACGAGATCACAACCAGAGAATTATAGACCTGTAAGCCTGACATCAATAGTGGGGAAACTACTGGAAGATATTTTAAGGGACAGTATTCAGGATTACTTGGTACGCAATAAAATTATTAGTGGGAATCAACATGGATTTGTGAGGGATAGGTCATGTCAAACTAATCTAATTAGTTTCTACGAGGAAGTTAGTGGGAACTTAGACCAGGGCAGGACAGTAGATGTGGTCTACTTAGATTTTGCAAAGGCCTTTGATACAGTGCCACACAAGAGGTTGGTTTACAAAATAAGGGAACTGGGTCTAGAAATCAAAATTTGTACTTGGATCGAAAAATGGTTAGAGAATAGGGAACAGAGAGTTGTGATAAATGGAACATTTTCTAATTGGTCAAAGGTCTTAAGTAGAGTTCCTCAAGGTTCCGTGCTGGGACCACTCCTTTTTAATATATTTATTAATGACCTTGGTGATGGTTTAGAGAGTAAAGTTTCTATTTTTGCAGATGACACTAAACTCTGTAAGGTAATAAAATCAGAGCAAGATGTAGCTTCTCTACAGAGGGACTTAAATAAACTGGAGGATTGGGCGGCTAAATGGAATATGAGGTTTAATACAGATAAATGTAAGGTTATGCATTCAGGGATCAAAAACAAGAACGCAATCTATAAATTAAATGGAATTAATTTGGGAGAATCTATAATGGAAAAGGATTTGGGAGTGCTCGTAGACAGTAGACTTAGCAATAGTGCTCAATGTCAAGCAGCAGCTGCAAGGGCAAACAAAGTATTGGCATGCATAAAAAGGGGCATAGATGCAAGGGAAGACAGTGTAATTTTGCCACTGTATAAATCGTTGGTAAGACCTCATCTTGAATATGCAGTACAGTTCTGGGCACCACTCTATAAAAAAGATAATTTGGAACTAGAAAGGGTTCAGAGAAGGGCGACAAAATTGATAAAGGGTATGGAGTCATTAAGTTATGAGGAAAGGTTAGCCAGTTTAGGCATGTTTACTTTAGAAAAGAGGCGTCTAAGGGGAGATATGATTACTATGTACAAATACATTAGGGGTCAATACAGAGAGCTTTCATGGGAACTTTTTACCCAAAGGACCATACACAGGACACGTGGTCATCCCCTAAGGTTAGAGGAGAGGAAATTTCACAACCAGCAAAGGAAGGGATTCTTTACAGTAAGGGCAGTCAAGATATGGAATTCATTGCCAGGGAAGGTTGTGATGGCAGAATTAATAGATATGTTTAAGAAAGGGTTAGACAAATTTTTAGCGGAAAGGTGTATCCAGGGATACGACCGTTAATTTAAAATAAAGGATAGTAGTGGATATAGGGTAAAAAATTGGATTGCAATATTGAGTCTGGGGGGATTTTCAAAATTGAAACAGATGGGCGGTTGCCTACTCTGGATTAATTTCAAATATAAGTGCAGGATCGCAGGAGATCCAAAATAGGTTGAACTTGATGGACTGGTGTCTTTTTTCAACCTCATCAACTATGTTACTATGTTACTATGTTACTAGATCCTAGTGATGTGATAGGTTGGCATTGTTATGATCACAGTGATGTCACTTTATCCTAGTGATGTGATAGGTCGGCATTGTTATGATCACAGCGACGTCACTAGCTCCTGTTACGATTCCTAGTGAATTCATGACACAGCAATAGCAGTAGGAAAACCAAGTGTATTTATTTAGGATAAATATGTGAAGAAGGATTGAGTTCATGGAATATGCAGATTTCAGGTAGCAGAATAAACAGGTATACTCCAATACACAATTATGAACATGTGTGATAAATGGCAGGAATAGTCCACAGAAGCAACAGGTACCAAGCAATGCAAATACAGTTTAATTGCAGGGATAAGTATAATGAGTTACCCAATTGCCAGGAGGCACGAGGCTCCAGACTAAGGAGGCAGGGTTCAGGATTCCAGATTGCCAGAGGCACGAGGCAATCCAGGGAAGCAGACAGACTAGCAAAGTCCAGTGACCAGGCAGAGGCTAGGGCAACTAGAGTTTAAGCAGAATCCAATAGCCAGGCAGTGGTCAGGGTCACAGGCAAACAAGCATAATCCAGTAATCAGGCAGAGGGTCATAACAGGAGATCAGACAGCAGCAGAACAAACTGGAACAGGGAGAAACAAGCAGCAGCCAGGGATAAATGATGAACTGCACAGAGCACAGATTGAGGCAGGTATTAGAAGCTGTGAGACAGGTGCAGTTCTAATCAGGAAAGGAGATTAACTCCTAGAGGCATGGCGTAAAGGTCAGGGGCAGAGCAGCAGCCCCTCTGGTGGATTTGAGGTACTGCTGCCACATATAAAGTATGGGCAGTTGTAACAGCTCTTAGTGATGTGATAGGTCGGCATTGTTATGATCACAGTGATGACACTAGCTCCTAGTGATGTGATAGGTCGCCATTGTTATGAGCACAGTGATGTCACTAGCTCCTAATGATGTGATAGGTCGGCATTGTTATGATCACAGTGATGTCACTAGCTCCTAGTGATGTGATAGGTCGGCATTGTTATTGGTTCAGGTCACCACGTTGCTGCCTCCACAGATATAAAGTAAAATACCTGTATGACCTACTGATAATGATGATGTATAATTCCTAGACACATAATATGTGTTGTTGCAGCTTCTAATCACTGAATTATATGAATATGTTATTTCCATGTCAGTAGATAGTAACCATGAAGCACCGTCTCTGTAGGACATGATTATCCAGCGACGGTGGGATAATAGTATTATAGATGGAGTATAATAAAATCCTCACCTGAACAGGGCTCTGACGTTGGGCAGTTACCAGGAAGTTGTGTCTTCGGTTTCCTTTCCTCACCTATTTATGAGATGATAAAGTACAGTTATCAATTGTCAGCTGCAGGAACCACGTTCTTCAGATCTCTGCGTCTCAGTGAGAAGTATGTGGGGAAACCAGCAGTAAATCATTGTTCTTCTGTCTCCTGGTGACAGTTGTGAGGACAGGAAATCACATCCAATCACTGTCATCTAATAATTAGTATTTGTGACTGGATCAGTTAGAAATAACTTATTGTATAATTATATTTAAATTGTTAGCACAGTGCGCTAATTTCTATACTTGCAAATTTATTGATTTTCATTATATTGTATTGCAAATTGTATAGGAAATGTATTTATTGCTGAGACAGTGCCAGGGGAGGAAATTGGATATGTGTAATTAAATAAAATCCATCATGCTGATTATACCTTTTGATGTTTGAGGGTCCAACACATCCCTTAGTGTGAAGGCCCAGCAGGAGGTCAATACCTATTGTCACGTCTTGTTAGAGAGACAGGAACCTGTCTGAACAATGTAGACTCAGGATACGAGTATTAAGATATAACAGATTGATGTAAATTTTGTTAAAGCTTAAATTGCGTTAGCTCCATGTTTAAAGGATATATTACATCCTGATGGTAACCATTGAATGTGATTTATCAGTCTTTGCGGAGCCATCTAGGATCAAGGGGTGGTGCTACCCCCTGCTAATAGTTGTGTCAGAATCTGTATAAAAAGGATCTCTGTTTGACCATGTATGATCAAATCATCAGTAACTTCTGGAAAGATCACTAGTTCCATAAACTGGCGTACTTAACTGTCCTTATTAGGACACTTGATCTAATAAAATATCACTGTTTTAAGATCCTGCTTTGACGCCTACTTAATGCGGTGATCCTTGTGACCTACAGATTAGTTTAATCGAATCTGTTATCCAGCTGTTCTGAGGTTTGGATCCAGCGTCCAGTACCACCGCTCTGCCCGTTACCCGGCAGCTTTGGTCTGTGTGATAGGCCAGGGGGGATCATCCACAGCAACCCTGATCTATAGGAAGAGGTCAGGGGTACCAGCCCAGGTGCCCAGTAAGGGGGTACACCAGCAGTGAGAGTTATCCAGAAGGACTCAGTCCTGGATGCCGCTAAGAAGTCCAATGGTGGCAGCATCATAAGCCCCTCCTACTGCTTTAAGAGGGGAGCATTTGGGTGTAAGAAAGGGGATTGTGGAAAGACAAGCCCAGCCGCTCCCCAGAAACACAACAGCTCAGCTCAGTATTGTCACTTTATCATTGTATCAAATACTGTACTAAAAAACACTTAGATCATATTTCCTTGAGGAGTTACCTACAGGCTGGTATCTGAGGATCTAACACAGGGATTGGTGATCTGAGGATCAAGGTGGTGATCCCAGTAAAGCTTGTGATCCACCAGTTACTTACAGATATATATATATTTTTTATCATAAACAGATTTATTAATTTTAATACATCTGTGACAGGATGGACCGCCTATGCCACCCTGTCTGTTGTTGCTGGGAACTGGCTGGGCTTTCGTTTTTCCGAATTCGCCCCTCCTGCCGCAGTGGGAGGGGCTTGCTGCCACCACTGAGCTCCTTCTATGGCACTCAGAACCACATTCCTTCTGGATAACTGACGCTGCTAGCGTTCCTCGTTGCTGGTGTACCTAGGCTGGTACTCCTGACCTCTCACTATAGATCAGAGTTGCTGTGGATGGATTCCCCCTGGCCTATTATACTAACCAGGGCTGCAGGTAGCAGGCAGAGCGGTGGTACTGGAAAAGCTTGGATCAAAACCTCAGACATGAATGCATTCCCTCTAGCAAGGTTACAAACAAAAGCATTTTCTTGCACCAAGATATGCAAAAGGCTTTCAAAACAAAGACTTATTGTACCAGATATACATCAGAAATAAAGTATTTGCTTTTGAATGATTACAACAGAAAAAACAAATTTTTTACCCTGGTCTCAGAAATAACAATTTCCTATCTCACAATATACACAATATAAAAAATAAGTGCACGTGCAATTATATAAATAAGCGCCCTGCGTTATTTGCTTTAAATAAATTTATACTAAAAGTTATTTAATAGTGATCCAGTCACAACATCCATATTCATTAACATTATATTATATAAACCAATCAATTAATCAGTATGATGAGATGCAGATCAGGAAACATGGTGTAAATAAACATTAAGTTACTCACACACAATCCTGGCTAGGTCTCTCTCATCGCAGGCGTTGATATTCCATGGAGATGAAGGACACTGCCATAAGAAGTTGTCACGTTTGCGACAATCAATATGGTCCACCCAAAAAGGCTCATTTCCTTTGCCAAATGTCTCCTGTGCAGTAAGTAAGTGACCCTTAGATCCACAACTCAGATGTCTGCAAATAACAGAGATTGAGTCTTCTGGCATAACGTTATTACATACAGATCCCCAACTTCCATTATAATAGACTTCCAGGCGTCCTTCACAGTCATGTGACCCACCAACCAGACGAAGGTCCAGGAACTCTGCAAGAACAAATGTATTACTCAGTTCTGTCAGTGTTGTTCAATTACCTGTAATTACTGTTTTATATTTCAACTATTTTTAAGCTAAGAACATAACAGGAATCATCTGACCAAAATGATTAGAACAATTTATAGGTAGGTAACGTTTTACTACAATTTAGTCTTAGATTGAGATAGCAAAAAGCTTCCAGATGCAGTCAGTCCAAAGATAAGCAAACACGTTAGCAATGCTCAAATGTGAAATGTATTCATTGTTTCAGCCTGATCTAACCACCTACCTGACGCCTTACTCAGGGCAGGTAATCCCTAACACTTGTACTATTGTGTGGTCACAAGTAAGTTATTGATGGTTTTGTTGTACACACAGAGATGATCACCAGGTGTTTCTTCCTACACTTTGTGATGCCAATTGTCAGAAACTTGGATAACTTCTCTATAACCAACTATATGTAGCTTTCACTTATAGCTTCCCTATCCACATAGAGAGCGATATGCTCACCGGTACTCGGTTTCCCTCAGGACTTAACATGTGGTAGTAGGAGCTTAAACCATTCATGAGATTGGTGCAGGATAACGTTTTTAGACTGAAATGGCAGACAGGAGGGCACTGAGTTTAGGACTTACCAAGGTGATCAGCAGGTCTTGCAGAGCTACTAAACATGTAGTTCCTCCAGAGGTAGAATAGTGTAAACCAGGAAGGGACAGCAGGCAGCTAGACGAATGTCCAAGCAGTGTCAGGACAGACAGCATGCAGGCAGTGTCAGAACCCAGGCCAAGGTCAGCACAGGCAGCTAACAGACAGTGTCAGAACCCAAGCCGAGGTCAGCGCAGACAGCTAGACGAATGTGCACACAGTGTCAGGACAGACAGCATGCAGACAGTGTCAGAACCCAGGCCAAGGTCAGCACAGGCAGCTAACAGACAGTGTCAGAACCCAGGCCGAGGTCAGCACAGGCAGCAAATAGTGTCATAACCCAGGCTGATGTCAGTCCAGGCAGCTAACAGACTAGGTCAGTATACAGGAACTGGTCGGGCAGGCAACAAACAGACAGGGTTAATATTCAAGAAATGGTTACTCCAAGAGCAGTCATAAAAAGAAAGGAGACTTAGCAGCTGCACAGCATGGCTGAAGCTATTAATGGCATGAGAGGTAGGACTCCCTCTACTATAAGGACCAGGGAGATAATTGTAAGGCTCCTTCTGAACCTATCACCTGGCTGCTTGATGGTTGCCTTAGCAACTGAGTTGCAGAAAGGAAAGTTGGGATTCATAGCGGACACTGATCCTGACACATTTACTATGTACCTGAACATATTACACCACTGTCCTCTTTGTGTCCACAATTGTGCTGACCCCACTGGCTGAATGTGCAGTTCCACAGAGCAGTTTCATTCCCTGTACACTGTACATCGTCCATCCAGATCTTCCCAGTTCCTCTCCCATAATGGCCCTGGGTTGTGGCAGTAACAGCATAGCCACAATTTAGCTGTTTACAAACCACATTGGCATCTGCTTGGTCCCATAAGTCATCACAGATAGTCCCCCACTCTCCCTGGTGATAGACCTCCACTCTACCAGCACAGCGACCAGGACCATTCACCAACCGTAGACGTTTGCTCTCTGTATTAGGAGACACAACATGGATATATTAGTATATCTGATATCTTATGTCCAGTAACATTACACATTCACAATAAATAATGTTTTACCCAATCACTGAAATTCAAAGGAAAGTCTATCTATTTATTTTATAGAATTAACTATTGTGGGATGTATAGTAGAAATAAACATTAATACAGATAAGAGTATATCACAGGGACGTCAGATAGACCAACAGGTGAAGATAAAGGTAGAGTTGGATTTAAACCCACTGTCCGGAGTTATCGTGTTATTTGGGACTTTAGAAATAAACAATGATAATGGTGAAGGAGAGAGAGGGAAGAAAGTCCCTAATGTTATCCAAGGTGAATCTTACTCAGATGATGACTCCTGAGACTCAGGAACATGAGGAACACATAAAACCATTTCAGGTCCCTGTAGAGGCCTTCGAGTGACCACCTGCATCTCCAACTGGAGAAATGTGGCAGAGTGGTCCAAGTACTGGCAGAACACTGAATGGCACTTATCTAGATCCTACTCACCTTTGGACCACACGTCACAGATGTAACAATTCATACAATAAATGGTGATGTGTACACGTCATCACACATTAGTCCATCCCGGACACGTTAAATGGCCTCTCTGACTCCTATTCCTCTCTGGCCCATTGGGTATCAACAGAGAGAAGCTACCAGGAGTAGTGTCAGCTCACCATGCCTGGTCTTACACAGTATTATCTGCTTGTATGGCACAATGTAAGAATGTTCTATGTGTCATGTATGTGCGATCCAGTATATCTGAATGTGATCCTACCTACTGATGTGTCACATACTAACACTCAGACACACCAGGCACCAAGCATGACAATCAGCAGATATGTGGTCCCACATGCACCAAAGTGGAAATGATTATAATCACAATACTAATACATGTCAGATTATAAATTATCTTTTTATAATACATGAAGCTTCTATACCTGAGCAGATTACTCCTACATCCTTTCCCTCTATAGAATATCTCACTGTAGAGGGTGGAACAGTAGATGAGAAGTTCTCCAGTTGGGTCTTGTGTCTCCAGTTGGGTAGTTGGAACAAATATCTCTTGGATGTCACATGACCACTGATTATCGGTGGTGTTCCAATAGGAAATGCCTCAACTGCGTCCCCACAATGCAATTCTCTGCAGACAGCTTCAGCCTCTTTTATGCCCCATTGATCGGCTACCACTCTGCTCCATGTGTCATTTGTGAGGACCTCTAGTCTCCCTGCACAATGACTTTCTCCATCCATTAGACGCACAAACTCCTTCTGTCCTGTAGGTGTGTAACAGACAGTAGGATTAAGTTGTACAGCAGGACATATACACCCATGCACCCAAACACCTGGAATGTCCATCTCCCTAGACCATCACTGTGAGAGATGGGAAACACTGGTGCAGGTCACTTAACAGTTTCATGCATCAGTTATTTATAATGTAATATTTCTATTGGATCACACGATTCTGCTTATTGTGGAGGTAAAAACAGCAAAACAATCAATAAATGTTTCTCTTCACGTGCACCTGATACATGTTTACATGGAACCTGCTGCTGTATTGAGAGAGAATAGAGGGATCTGCTTACTTCCTATAGAGGAGCTGCTTTTGATAGTGACACAATGAGTATTAACACCAATCCCCTTCTGCGGGCAACTGGCTCCCTCATTACCACCATGGGGTTGGCTATCAGTAGGATAATGAATGGAACTGTTGTACTAATGCCCCAATGTGTAGGAGAACTGTACAGTCAGACTTACCTGTACAAATCACACCTGCAGTGTCCCAATGTGGACACTTATTGTTTCCAAGTGTAGTGACATCACATTCCCACAGGTGATACTCAGATCCTTTACAGTGATACCTATCTGTCCAAGGTTCATTTGTTGCCCCATAATATCCTCCAGCTGGAAGTGAGGCAGCTGTACCACAGTGTAATTGTCTACACAGGACATTAGCTGCTTGTAGATCCCAGTGGGAATTACACAGTGACTTCCATTGTCCTCGGTGTAAGAGCTCCACTCTGCCTGAGCAGTGATCACTATCGTTCACTAGTCTGTAGCCATTGAATGTACCTGTCAAACAGGAGCAGAACAAAACATGGTAAGAATGTGTTACAGTGGTGCTAGACAATGTGTGAGACATTTAGAATTTTCTGAATTTTGCCATAAATGTCACTTTAACTGTGTCATACAACGTGAGAAATAGAACACAATGAATCAAATAACACACAAAATGATCAAACATTTAGATTCTGCTCCACCTCATGGATGTTGTTGGTTTTCTTACATGACATCCACTTCAGGAGCTGCCACAACATTTCGATTGGATTAAGGTCTGGGCTTCCAAAAAACAAAAATATCTTCACTATTTGCAGACTGACTTGTGTGCTCAGGGTCGTTGACTTGCTGTAAGATCCAGCTTCTGTTGATCTTCAGTTCATGGATGAATACAAGACAGTCTCATGAAGAATTCTCTGGTACAATCTAGAACTCATAGTTCCATCGATGATGGCCAGCTGTCTGGAGCTGTGGCAGCAAAACAACCACAAACCATGACACTACCACCACCGTGGCTCACGGTTGGGATGGGATAACTATGTTGGAATGCAGTGATTGGTTTTATTCAAAGTGTTTCTCATTTAAGCCAAAAAGTTGTATTTTAGACTCAACCATCCATAGAACATTCTTTCAGTAGTTATATTTCTCTCTAACAAACGTTACTAGGGCAGCCATTTTATCTTGGAGAGCAATGTCTTTTAGCCTTTCTATCATCCCATGCACACTATTCCTGCTCAGTGATTGGCTGATGGTGGACTCATGAACACTGACATCAGCCAGTGTAAGAGAGGCCTGGAGATCCTTTCACGTTACACTGGGGTACTTTGTGATATCCTGGAATATTATTTGCCGTACTCTTAGAGTTACTATGTTGGACGACCACTTCCGGGGAGAGGAGGAATGGTATTGAATTGTCTCCATTTGTGCATCACCCTGACAGTAGATTGGTGAAGACAAAAGTCTTTAGATATCATTTTGTGACCTTTTCTTCCCTGAAGCATCGATAACGCTTTTCCTGAAGTCCTCCGTAATCCCCTTGGATGGAGGCATGGCATGCATTCACAAGTGTGTCTGATGAAGACCAGTCTGTGGTAATGAAGTCCTCAGTAATCCCCTTGGATGGAGGCATGGCATGCATTCACAAGTCTGTCTGGTAAAGACCAGTCTGGGGTAGTGATGTCCTCAGTAATCCCCTTGGATGGAGGCATGGCATGCATTCACAAGTCTGTCTGGTGAAGACCAGTCTGTGGTAGTGAAGACTCAGTTTTATGCTTTGTAAATAGGGCAGGACAACCCAAACTCACACCTGATTGTCATCCCATTGATTGACACTCTTGATTCTAATTATCCCTGATAATCTTAGTGGTTCACAAGTTTTTTCCAACAAATATATTTAATTTTGAATTTTTTTGATCAATAAATGAATTGAAAAAGATATCATTTTGTATACTATTTGATTTATTGGGTTATTTTTATTTCTATTACTCAGTTGAGGATCTGAACACATTTAAGGTTTTATGTAATATCTCAGTAAGTAAATGTAAATACATCTTCATGACATTTGTTCTATTCATATCCGTAAGGCACTATTTAAAAGAATGAATTCAAATAATACATTTACAAATTATATATATTATCTATAGTAGTAAATGAAGCAGCATGACATATTATATAGACATATTATATAGACCCAGATGAATATAATGGGTTTAATAATGGATAACATACCTATGCATTGAATGGTAAGGATATTTTGGTTGGTGCAGGTTCCCTCAGGTTTAGGATCTCTCACACAGTCCAGTAACTTGGACTCATTACCAACACACTTGATGTCTTCTGTCCGGATTATTTGACTCTTTCTTGTGTAGCTCATTAATGATGGCACCGCTAGTCCACATCCAATCTCACCGCACATGACATTGGCTCCTCTTAGATTCATATTAGTCTCGCAAACATAGTCCCAATTGTTAACATGTCTTACTTCTAAATTACCCGAACAATCATTAGGTCCATCAGTCAGTCTATATTCTCTGTGACCTGAAGAACAATCACTGACAGGTTAACACACAGTCTGTAAAGAAAGTGATTTATGTATTGTGTAATATAAGACAAAGTTGTAAAATTAAAACATTGATTTAGCCAAGTCACATCCTTCCCTTTCATCATTTTATACACAAAGTAAAACAAAGACTTGTTAATGATAAGATATATGAAACATGATAAGAGGGAGAAGAAAGATGGAGACCTCAGGTGAGGAATAGATTGATGTAGAGAAGAAAGTCAGATGATGGAGAATGGGAATACAGACAATATGGTGGAGTAGACAGTAGATGTACAGCAGTTGTACAGAGCATCAGATGATGGAGAATGGGAATACAGACAATATGGTGGAGCAGACAGTAGATGTACAGTAGTTGTACAGAGCATCAGATGATGGAGAATGGGAATAAAGACTTTGCCCGGGCTGCTCCCCTGCTGTGGAATGATCTTCCACGTTCCATCAGCTTAGTATCTACTCTGAAAGGCTTCAAGCGTGCCCTTAAGACTCATTTCTTTATTCAAGTCTATCAGTCCTCCTAACTTTCTTGTCCTGGCTCTCCCCCCTAGCTAGTACCACCCTTTATGTGTCTCCCCCTCCCTTTAGGTTGTTAGCTCTCATGAGCAGAGCCCACTTTCCTTGTGTGCTCCTTCACCCTCTGTAACTCTTGGCCTGCTTCGCTAGCCCTGTTTTATTAACCTTCGGCCTTCTTCTTGCTGATTTCTACTATCCCTTTCACTATCTGTCAGATATAATCTGATTTGATTTACTCTGTCTCCTGTGTTTGTATATATTTGTGTATCATGTTGTGTCTTGGTTCTGTTTTCTGTATATGTAATGTACGGCGCTGCGGACCCTTTGTGGCGCCTTATAAGTCAAAGATAATAATAATAATAATAATAATAATAATGGTGGAGCAGACAGTAGATGTACAGCAGTTGTACAGAGCAGTCGCTTTGTATTCAGGTTATTACACTCAGTAATATTAGTGATCCCAGCTTGGGCTGCTGTCAGATAGATATTCCCTCTACAGTGTTTGATATTATGTAGCTGTAACACAAATCTCACAGAAGAACAATAATATCCACAATCACAACTCTCCACTGATCACAGTGTGATTTACTGAGCATTGATGGGCAGTTATTAGCAGATATTACACCAGCAGTGTACAACATTATATACAGTGTGGTATTAATAGAAATACTGCTGGGGGCTCATATTCTGCTCCACCCCCCTTGTTAAATTGGGACCTAGAGGAGTGTATCTAGGGTTGTATAGTGAAATGGTTCTCAACCTTGTACCCACCCAGACCACCATAGCAGTATTGATTGGTTAAAAGGGCAGGAGGCTGGTTTACCTTCTGCCAAGCTAGGTCTCCTAAACTGTAAAAAAAAGAGCCCAGTTTTACCCTGAAATGTATCATGATACCATATGTACCTTCTGGAGATCACTAGTACCACAATCTAGTGTAATTTCCTTATCAAGGATCTTATTAAGATCCTGCTTTGACGCCTTCTTGCCTGCTGTAAATTCCTGTGACCTGTAGATTAGACCAATCTAATCCATTATCTGACTGTTCTGTGGTTTTAACCCAGCATCCAGTACCAATGCTCTGCCTTCTACCCAGCAGCTCTGGTCACTGTGATAGGTCCGGGGGAACCATCCACAGCAACCCTGATCTAAAGGAAGTGGTCAGGGGTACCAGCCCAGGTGCCCAGCAAAGGGGTGCCCTAGCAGCAACAGTTACCCAGAAGGAAGCGGTTCTAGGTGCCGCAAAGGAGCCTACTGGTTGCAGCAGGCCCTTCCTATTGTGTTAGAGGGGCGCAATTTGGGATGCAGAAACGGAACAGTGGCAAGGCAAACCCAGCCAGATCTCAGCAACATTTGCAGGGTGGCAAATGTGGTATATCCTGTCACAATTCTCTAATAATAGAAGCATTCTTTGTGTTAAAACTACCACAAATGTACAATAAAGTCATCTCTTTCAGTATTTACCCCACTCTATTAGACCAGAATATGGCATCTGCTGACATGAAATGCCTAAACTAATGGGAAATGTACGGTTGATACCTTGTATTTTCAAATTTATACCCTCTTCATCCGGTATTGTACCGAGTTCATTTTCCCGTGTAATAAGCTACACTTTGCACTTTTCAAATTTATGTTATATATTTTTGTACTTAGATTTGACTACACAATAAAAAAAATATATATTTAGTTTTGTTCTTTGAATGCGGCATCTTTGGGTTCTAGTTACACTACTTCCAATCTTTCCCCTATAATGTCCGAGGACAGCAGCTTGGATTGTGTTCTCTACATGCAGCCAGTCTGTATAAAGTGTTTAATCTTCTCTACAAGTCTCTCATGGTCGGCAGTTTTATCTGGTTCATCTGGGCTGATTTATTCACCATCAAATGATGGAAAATACGACAGTAACACAAATATACTGGTAGTAATTATATCTCATACATCACCTGAGCATATCACACCGACGTCCTCAGAATGACCACAATTATTCTCTCCCCATCCGCTGAAAGAGCAATCCCATAGAGCCCGCTCATTGCCAGAACATCTTACATCATCCATCCAGATCTTCCCCGTTCCTGGACCATAAGTAGAACGTGTTGTTGCTTCTGTGGCTTTACCACAATGTAATTGTCTACACACAACATCAGCATCTGTTCTGTCCCAGTCGTCATCACAGACTGTGCCCCATTCTCCACTGTGATAGACTTCTACTCTGCCGTCACATCTACTGCCTCCATTAGCCAGACGTAAGTCATTGCTTTCTGCATTAATACACAGAACGTACTAATATTAATACTTTTAATACTATATTATGATACCTTATTAATCAGTAATCATTTATGTTATCATTGATTCTCTAGTACATGTAACTTGCTAATCTATCTAGTTGGAGAACTAGAATAAACATGAACAAAGGCAGTTTATCTATTCAGTAGTGTAATAGTGTCTAGTGTAGATCTATTTAGGAGTATATAGTATGGGCCTGATTCATTAAGGCATGCAAAAAGAATGTATTGTGCGTTTTTAAAGAATGCACGTAAATCGGGTAAATCGGGTATTCAAGGTGGAGCATATACAGGCAATACGTTCCTTGATTAATATGGTAGTAACTCACTTACATGACATAAAATGCAGAAAGGTTATTTATTGTACTACATGATACCTTATTACTCCTGATTGACGGGAACACACAGACGTTCACTTCCTTCATTAACCTCTTTCTCCTTATTCCTAGACACTCATGTTTCATGACAATCACTGTGTATTAACCCTGATAAACATTACTACAACAACCTGCACTATTGCATGATGTAAAAAATCCTTTAACTGATTAGTACTGCTTTGAATGGGTGTTACTATTACTGGGCATCTTCACTGATATTTTTCATACTGCTGGGCATTAATTAGCATTATCAGGGGCACAATCACTACCATACTTGACCTTTCTGGGGATTATTACAGGCATATTATATTGATCTTCTTTACAGAGTCTTACTCGCACACCTGGGTACTGGCATCAGACTGGCAGATAGTTACCACTTATACTCGGTCGTCCAGTTGTAAAAGTGCTCATTTGTGGCTTTATATCTTAGCGCAGCTGCCTGGTCAGTCTTATTTCTCTTATCTTATTCTATTTATTTTGCACTATTCCATGTTATTCAAAACCCTTTGGAGCAGACCTTAGTCATATTATTACACATTTGCATTGAAAAATTATAACACACACACACACCAAAGGTTTTCTTTTAACTTTCAAACTATTTTTTATCAACTATTAATAACATCAAAATAATTAAAACATATAACTTACATAACAAAAACTTTAACCTAACAAACTATAATATAAAAAAAATCAAATATAATGTTTTTTTTAAATAATTCTAAATATTTTGCTATTTTTCGCCTCTTCTTCTCTATCTTTGAGATTAATACATCTGCAGGTGGTACTTCCTCTGCACCTGGAAAAAGGAAACAGAACATTTAACCTCACAACATTATGACATTTGGTAAACATATCTGTGCTCTATGGGTGCAAATTTGTCCCACAATTATATAGCTCGGCAGAGTTCACAGTTACAACATTAAGAGAAATTTTATGCAAAATTCATCTTAGTGTGGACACAGTACTAGAGAGCTGCATTTTAGAGGCACATATAGATATATTGAGGGGGATGTCTTGGCAACAAACACTTATTTGGCCCATGATTTCAGACATCTCTATAAGGGCAATTTTTTCTGAGGGCTACACTTTTATGCTGCAGAGCAAAATATAATACTATATTTTAAAATCAAAATACTTACATTCTTCAGCAGGGGCCTGGGATTTGTTCCCTGCCTGCTCCTCCACCTGGGTCTCCACCACTACTGTCATGGCCAAAAGTTTTGAGAATGACACAAGTATTGGTTGTCACAAAGTTTGCTGCTTCAGTGTTTTTAGACATTTTGTCAGATGTTGCTATGATATACTGAAGTAAAATTACAAGCATTTCATAAGTGTCAAAGGCTTTTATTGACAATTACATTAAGTTTATGCAAAAAGTCAATATTTGCAGTGTTGACCCTTCTTTTTGAAGACCTCTGCAATTCGCCCTGGCATGTTGTCAGTCAACTTCTGGGCCATATACTGACTGATGGCCGCCCATTCTTGCCTAATCAATGCTTGGAGTTTGTCACAAATTGTGTGCCTCTTGAGGATTGACCACAAGTTCGCAATGGGATTAAGGTCTGGCGAGTTTCCTAGCCATGGACCCAAAATTTAGATGTTATGATCCCCGAGCCACTTAGTTATCACTTTTGACTTATGGCAAGGTGCTCCATCATGCTGGAAAAGGCATTGTTCATCACCAAACTGTTTTTGGATGGTTGGGAGAAGTGGATCTTGGAGGATGTTTTGGTACCATTCTATATTCATGGCTGTGTTCTTAGGCAAAATTGTGAGTGAGCCCAATCCCTTGGCTGAGAAGCAACTCCACACATGAATGGTCTCAGAATGTTTTACTGTTGGAATGACACAGGACTGATGGTAGCGCTCACCTTTCCTTCTCCGGACAAGCGGTTTTTCAGATGCCCCAAACAATGTCAAAGGGGATTCATCAGTGAAATTGACTTTACCCCAGTCGTCAACAGTCCAATCCCTGTACCTTTGCAGAATATCAGTCTGTCCCTGATGTTTTTTTTCAAAAGAAGTGGATTCTTTGCTGGCCTTCTTGACACAAGGCCATCCTCCAAAAGTCTTCCACTCACTGTGCATGCAGATGCACTCACAGCTCCCTGCTAACATACCTGAGCAAGCTCTGCACTGGTGGTGCCCCGATCCCACAGCTGAATCAACTTTAGGAGACGGTCCTGGCTCTTGCTCGACTTTCTTGGGTGGCCTGAAGCCTTCTTCACAACTATTGAACCTCTCTCCTTAAAGTTCATGATGA